>NC_056734.1:427602029-427705499 GCF_019279795.1 Protopterus annectens | reverse complement strand
GCTTAGAAGCAATAACACTAAAAAACTTCAACATCTAGAAAACAGAAAATGATTAACCTTGGACAGTTACTCTATTACAGAAGGACATCCTGACTCACATCATCTTAAACCCATAGCCTAGACAGTGAAAGGTATCAGCCAATACAGTATGGGACTTTTATTTTACTGTATAAGCAAACAAAATATATAATACTGTATAGTCTGAATCCCTCAACAGTCTACCTTTGTTTTAAATAGGGCTGCATTCCTCGTCTTGCTTATTCTGTTGGTATCCAGAGAGCATGTTGACACAAATAAAAGTTTACTCACTGAAGCTCTGCCAGCACATGCATTGAGATGCTGTATGAAAATCAAGCAATCAGGTTCATTTTGAGGCCTGTATGCTGGACCTCAGCTAAAGAGGAGGTGGTGGAGGATTGAATATCTGGCCTCCAGCTCTTCTTTCTTAGAGGAGGTAAGACTTTTGCACTGCATGGCATCATGCAAAAAAAAAAAAAAAACATTGAGAAAGGGGTGCATTACAAGAAACAGACATACTGACTGAAATATGTAGCTGAACTTGTGTATGGGAAAAGATGTACATTTTTTAAATTGCATTAAATATTATGCTCTGAGAAGCCATGATGCAAAAAAATCATGCTCAAAATGTATTGGCTTCCAAGGTATATCACCTATCTCTTGCACAAAGTGAGAGGAAAAAAATAGACTGGACAATGTAATGGACTTTGAGGTGACTGAAGTCAGCAGAGTCACAGGCATCAGAATATCTACTAAAAACTAAGCACTCTTCCAAGTGATAGATGAATGCTATAAAATTCCATGTTTACCAGCAAATGTAAATTGTATATATCAAATAATCTCCTGAAAGATTAAAGGAGTTAACCTTCCAACTTGCCCTCAGGGCATCTGTTATCTAAAGATGAACTGACAGCTGCAGAAAGAAGTGAGAGGACCTCATACTGCAGTCCATCTTCCAAAATACTGTCAATCTCAAGTCTTACTTTATAAAAAAAATAATGATTTGCAAGTCTGGGGGAGGAGAGAGCACTGTGTATTCACTGGCTAACAAGCATGTCAGGAGGCATACTTACTGTACGCACTTCTGTACAGTGTTTATTTGGAGGGGGTAGCACAAGCCAGGCACTAGGATCCATTGGAGAAAGCTAAAGGCAAGGGTCCCTGAACCATAAGGTGAGGGGGGTGGTGAGTACCCCCCCACTTTTACAGCTGCAACTTGGCCAACAATTCAAACAAAAAAAGAAAAACTTCTCTCCGTGGTGACAACATATTCTCCTTTAAAAAGGACCATGCCTGCATTGCACGCACGCCAGCATGGATGTAAACCTATTTACCACTCCTGAGTGCAATTTAAAATAGTCATTCCATTGAGAGACAAGGTCAGTACATAAGTAAGGTGTGTGTGTGTGTGTGTGTGTGTGTGTGTGTGTGTGTGTGTGTGTGTGTGTGTATGTAACTTGAACTAGCCTTCTGTTTGTATGACAGATAAAGTGTGTGTGCGTGTGTGTGTGTGTGTGTGTGTATGTGTGTGTGTGTGTGTGTGTGTGTGTGTGTGTGTGTGTGTGTGTGTGTGTGTGTGTGTGTGTGTGCATGTAACTTGAACTAGCCTTTTGTTTGTATGACATATAAAGTGTGTGTGTGTGTGTGTGTGTGTGTGTGTGTGTGTGTGTGTATGTAACTTGAACTAGCCTTCTGTTTGCATGACAGAAAAAGTGTGCGTGTGTGTGTGTGTGTGTGTATGTAACTTGAACTAGCCTTATGTTTGTATGACAGATAAAGTGTGTGTGTATGTGTGTGTGTGTGTGTGTGTGGTGTGTGTGTGTGTGTGTGTGTGTGTGTGTGTGTGTGTGTGTGTGTGTGTGTGTGTGTGTGTGTTTTAACATACCTCTCAAGTGAACAGATTTAGCATCATGGTCTGTTTCTCATAAAATTTGTGGTTTTCTGTTAAATCATGGAGGACTGAAATCACTAAGTAATGGCATATATATGAGTTTTAGACTTCATATCCTTCAAAAAATACATGATATTTGTGATGCCCTCCTCTGGGCCAGTAATCAAGTGACCTCATTCCTCACCACTGGCACTTGTGGGGAACTTTCACTGGGAGGATGACAGGTACACATAGAGTATCTCCAGATACAGCTCTCTACATCAAGCACAATCAAGCCCTATTTCCCTTAAGAGGATATGGGGAAGACAGTCAGTCTGGGGCTGGTTTCTCCCTCTTTCCCCAGATCCCCAGTAAGACTCCCCACTGGCCCAGCTACAGAGTTGAAATCTCAGCTAAGACCTCCAGCACCCTCTCTGTCCAACCAGTGCTTTGTGCCTCTGCCCAAGTAGCTGACACGCACAATCTTTGAGATTTGATGTATACACATGCACACACACCTGGGTATGGCTGGCACAGGTTTACTAGCTATGCCCCCCTTCTGCCCAGACTAAAAGGTAGTTATGACTGCCACCAGACACTCCTGTCAGCTACCTTAAGGCTCTTCCAAGGGTACTCAATATACTGAGTAAAATTAATATTAATACAAAGGGTAGTTCGACCAAGAGCAAGGCTACTAGGTGTGGCCCACGCAGTGTCACCAAATAAATATGCAAATACTTTCAAAACTTTAAAGCCTCTACAAAGATAAGCCACAATGAAAGGTTTAATAATAAATAATAAAAGAACAAGAAAATACTAAGTATATATTCACAGTGATATCAGAGTTCAAATCACAGGAAATATTTCAAATAACAATAAAGGACAGGCTCAGACAAATAAAGAAAAAGCATATCTAAACTAAGCTTCTCTATATTCCTGACTGAATCTAAGAGAATTATGCTATTCCCTGCTTACTTAATAGAGAAAGGCAGATAATGTGGTGAATGGTCCTTCATGTTGTCAGGCCCAAGACAGAATACAGAATGCTCTGTCTCACTAAGAGACTTCTTAAAATAATATTGAAATATTGCTTCTGGAATAGCTTGCAGAATGACATCACTAATGGTCATCTGACTTCTAGTTCCCATGCAAACCCCCATTGCTAGAGGATTTAGCACCTACCTGTAAAAATACACACACATGGGCTTTTGCTCAGATCTCTGGCATGTGCTGGGAGTCATAAAACAATTTCATACCTTCATGCTTCCAGAGTTGTAATTAGTTCACCCCAAAGACAATACAGCAAGCTTCCTAGTACAGACTTTGTGTCTCTGGCTGCATTGAAACCTGTGAGATAGCATCTTTATGGCCTAGCCTGTAAAGTGATTTAATTTCAGATATGTTTTAAAGTTTGTTGGACTGAGGTTAACCTTCCAGTCTCCAGTGTTAAAACATATACATTTAAACAGTTACAATAGTGCATGTATATTCTGTTTGCTCCAGTAGGGCACACTGTGGATACATTTCAGGCACAAGCACTTTATAAATACCTTTTCAACACAAGCATCTGTACAAACCAGTTTGACATACACATGACATACAGTTCTAATACATTTGTAACACAAGATATTCACAAATGGCATATAATTATTTATAAAATTCCAGCAGCTATGCTGGCAGTTCCTCCTATTGTCACACTAACACAAATCCTGTTATTATAGTAACTTTCTAAGATATAAAATAGCAATATTTAAAACATATCCCTATTTTGGGCCACTGTAACTCCATAATTTCCAGCTTTGTCCAGATTTCTTGCACTAACAGATTGAGAGATATGTGTACCGCTCAGCCTTCCAGATTTTTGCAGAATGTCCTGATTTTTGCCTCATATTTTTGGACTATTCCTTAATATTTGTGGTTTTCTGGCAAATCACTGAAGATTGAAATAACTAAACAATGTCACACATTTGGGTTTCAGACTTTATTTCCTTTAGAAAATGCATGCCGAGACAAATACTGTTATTCTAGCAACTTTCTAAATATTTAAGAGCAATATTTAAAATCTGTCCATATTTTGGGGCTTTTGTCCCCTGTATTTTAGGCTTTGTCAAGATTTCTTATGCTAAGAGGTTGAGAGAAATAGAGGTATGGAATGTAATGCCCTAGTTAGGTGGGAGGGCAGGTTAGTCAATTAACTTGATCAGGCTTGACCCTGTAACTTAGTTACAGGAGACTAGAGTCTGAGCCCTCTATACCATTTACCAGACTGCTGAATAATTGTGAGCTTCGATGGAGCCAAGAGGCTACATTATGTATACCAACTACCAAACAGCTGAAGGACTTGTGAAGTCCAGTGGAGACAAGAGCCTGAATCCTCTACACAAACTACCAGACTGCCGACTGAATTGTGAGTTTGAATTTCTGTACATTTTCAGGGAATTATGAATTTCAGTGCATTTTCAAGGTGCTGAGTTCCATTTCATTTTCATGGAATTGTGAGTTGCAAGGGAAGATATGTTTACTGTTGTTCATGCTAAGTCTGTTTTCAATGTGCAACTAACTGTTTTGTGTATCAAATGGCAGTCACTGTTTGTGCTGTGGAATTTGAAACAGTGTTAGTAGCATAATTGCCTTTGGTACAGTAGGCTGTGGATTCTACTCCCACACCATGTAGATGGAGTGTCGCAGTGCCATTTTGATTGCCAATTATTTGGTGCATTTTAAGGGGGATAGGGGTTTTACACTCCTGGTGTGTCCTCCTATGCATGAGATGCCTAATAACTATGAATTTGTTGTTGGTTTGTCATTCATTCCCTATTGCAATATTACCAGCTTACCATTTTTTAATGTAACATAGGTAATTAATTCTTAAATGGCAGCATGCACTGAATTTGTAGATGAAACATTGAAATGTGGAATTATTCAGATGACTTTTACTTCTGCAGAGATTGTGCTTGTTAAGTAACATTGGGGGACTGTAATTACAGAAGTTTGAGTGGCCTTTTACGGTTGAAATTTTCTGAAATGGGTAGTTTTGTCATTATTGGTTCATATATTTTATTTACTAGAAAAATGTTCATAATTACAAATTAAAAAAACAACATTCTAACAAGTGGTGCTGTATTATACAAGAAATATAATTTAATACAATCAGGAAGGTGTATCAAAGAACACATACAGGTATGCATGGCACTATGAATGTGTGCATGGAGTCTATGGTTTGAAAACAGCCCAAAAGTAAACAATCCTCCACTGGCCAGATGCATTTTCTTTGAATGTGGGTTTGTGTGCCGTTTCAATGAATGAGAGTTTCAAGAACAGAGAACTTTATTGCTCATGCTTAGCCTGTTTTCATTGTGAGACTGTATTGTTTGTTTAGCAAATGGCTATCAGTGTTTGTGCTATTTTATTTCAATATCTGTGATCATTGCAGAAGTTAATAAAAAAGCAGCAGGCACACTGACAGGTTTCAACAGTGTTTATGGTAACTGGAGAGAAATAACCAAGTAATGGGACACTGGAAGGGCTGGGGAGGGGGCTAATGCTGACAGGTAGGGAGTTGCTGCAGGAGGGGCAATGTGCATAGTTTTACATCATATTTTAGTTCTGTTTCTTGTAAATATTGATGACGTTATGTCAAACTGTTGGGTGTAGTATTACTCAGACAGATATTTGGGTTTCAGAGTTCACAACCTTCAGAAAATGTATTGTAATTTAAAACGTATTGTTCTTGGAACACAATTCAAATGTCTCTGATTCTGAAACTCTGCCCAACACTACCTTTTGGGCTTTGTTCTATAGCTTTCAACTGTCCAAGATTTTGCCTCATATTTTGGTATATTCATAAAATGTAAGGTTTTCTGGCAAAGTGTTCAAGACTAAACTAGTGATTAAATGATGACAGACAATAGTATCAGAGTTCATATCCTTCAGAAAACATGCAAACACAAAACCTGCTTCAATGCAGCTGCACTCACAAGGAATAGCTGCCTCAATGTAGCTGTTTACATGATTGTGTAGGGTTTATGTGAACAATTCCATATTGGTAGCAGAGTTCACATGCTTTGGTGGGAGGGAAATTTAGTAGTAGGAGGTTTGCTTTGGAATAATTCCTAAAAGTCTGAGGGTTAGATGGCATTCAGTTGTGATAAGTGTTTGGAGAGGTACATACCAAAAGGGGCATTATGCTCAGTGATTGGCCTAATGAGTGCCAAGTAGCAGAACAATTGTGCCTGGATCTGGATTCTATACCTTTAACTATAACCTGTACAGTGAAAAAGGATTTCCTTACAATAGTGAATATGTGGTGATCAAGGGACAGTCCATTTTTGACATAGGTTCCCAGATGAGACTGGTTAGGTTTGTGTGTCTATACTTTCCTGGGCCCATTGAAGTCCTGCTTTCAAGCAAGGCAATGTCTGTTGCAGACTTTCATTCATCCAGTACAAACCTATTTTGAAATTAGTATTGAATACCCTTTGTAGGGAGTTTGGCAAGCCATGTTTCAGAATAAGTAGGCAGCCTGTGTGTTATCCAGTGCCAATAGACATTATGTTCTTGGCCTTAGGTAGTGATTTGAGAAATTGTTGAGGGATTTGAATGGTTATAGATGAAGCTATTTCATCTGAGAATATTGGATGAAGGGGGGGGGGGTTGACGTTTGAGCTGAATAAGTTGGCTTGTGGATTGACTGTGCCCTCTGGTCCAAGTGTGTGATAACATTTGTTACTAGCTCACTGTAGTGCCAATCATTGTTTATGAGATTTCTAACATAGTTAAAAATGCTTTGTGGTTATCTTTGACCTGGGTTTATATTTTTACCTCATAGCCGGTTTTGGTCAAATTAGTCATAATCCAGAGTTTCTTGTTTAGTTTAGCAAGATTGCTTTTGGATTTTTGAGAGTTACATTTATTTTTGCATGCAATGAATATTTTTTCTTTTATTATGTTGCCCATGGGGGGTATTTTTCATTTGGGGTTGTATTTATTTTTGAACAGGGCAAATGTGTCTATGTATCTATTTACATCTGTATAGAGTTTGGCAGTAAATTATTCTGTACAGCGGAAGTTTGAAAAAAGCTTAATCAAGGAAGCACATCTCCAATTAATTCCCTGCACCCAATATAGTCAGAAACCAGCACTACTCAGATATTTGCACAAAAGATCACTTCCACTAGCTTACAAGGAGACAGAGAAGAGTGTGGTAATTATTTCTTTAAAATTTTCACAATCAAACCTATGAGTGACTTCATTTTTTCTTTCAGCATGTTAACAGCATAGGGTACACATGAGGTGGCTATGATTTCATTTTATGAGAGGGTAGGGAGGCAGGCTGCATTTGCAGATGTGCTTTGTCTTTACAAACAGTTGTCTTCTCAGTATATCAGGTAGTATTTTGTCAGCTTTGTACATTAAGCCTTGAGCAAAACTTATTTCTTCCTTGGAAAAAAGTGTAAGACTGCATTTCTTTTCTTTCCTTTCCAATAATTTTGTTCGGATTATCACTAAATCGTAAGACTGGAAAAAGCTCCAAAAAAGCATCTTTGGGCATGTACAGTCCCATTGGTTCTGAGGCTTCGGCCAGTTATCTTGCTTTAATCAATTTCCTTTAAGCAAAGGCTTGAGATTCACAGAATGTAAGTAGGGCAGTAAGGATGTAACTTTTAACAGCAATAGGTTTTGCTTGATTGAGTCCCATGCATACTCTTCTTAATTTATTGTCAGTGGCAGGTGACTGAGCCCAATTAAAATGTATTTGTTGTTGGGACTGTAACATTTACCATTCAAAAAACCTTAGTTTGAGAGTAAGCCATAGGAGTGAGCAGCCATTGCCAGGTGACTCATGTGGGTGGAAGTGAGGTAGTTGTAGTTCTCAGTTTGGGTGTTACCTAGGGGGAGCGCTATATGTTGTACCTACAACACTGCGGAGCATGTGCTACCTAGAGGCTGCCAGTCCTTTATTTGGTAGCACTATTGGAACTCTAAGGAGCTACTATGGAGGTTAGGAGCTGCAAAGGGGAAGAAGAAGAATCTTGGGGGGGGAATTGGTCAATCTACTCAAGTGTAAATGGAAAGGCATTCTGACTTTTGACTGAAGGAAGGTGCACTTTTTGGAATGAAATGTTGATGCTGCTCCATAATGAAAGTAATTACTGCCCTGGCTTATACTTGTCATTGACTTATTCAGACATCAGCAATATGAAGGGGATGTGACTTGGTCAGCAGTGTTACTGTGGGTGTGGCTTGTTGGGCAGCAGTCTGGGAGGTGTGAGTACACATTTGAAAATCCTGGCTACACACCTTCTAGCAGTGGTGTAGCTAATGTGGTTGTTCAGGAAAATGGCAGTGCTGATCTAGTACTAAAATTAGTTTTCTCTCTTGTTGCTGAGTTCATGTCCTTAACTATGCAAGGAGCCAAAGTAAAATGTCAAAAACATCAGGAACACAGCATAATTGTTATTTATTTTTATTTTATTTTACATTTGTTGACCGGGATAGTCTGACTGGATACTTGTCCATTTTCAGTGAAGGCCCGAGGAGAAAAGCTCCATACATACATACATACATGCATACAGAAAAACTATTACATTAAACAAGTTAAAGCACTGTTACAGATACAATACATAGGATAAAAGTCATTCATTCTGTCATATATAAATCTGACTTGTTATAGAGGAACAATTAGGAAGCAATGTAGGGGTGGACAAAAGAACTATTTAGCAGATATGGAATCTGTTTCCCAGTTTCTAGTCACCAAACAGGTTATATGAAAATGTATAGTATTTAGATAATTCATGTAGTTCGATTCTCGGCTGGAGTGCGGGGAGTGCCTTCTGTGTGGAGTCTGCATGTCCTCCCCGCGGTTGGGTGGGCATTCGAAAGACATGCATAAATGGGCATGCCTTCGTTGAAGGTAGAACATCGACCTGGCACCTCGGCGTTCGTCAAAATCTACTGCCAATCATTAGCGGTCCGGAGTTCCGCTGTGGCGACCCCTAACCGGGAAAAGCCTAAAGACAACAACAACATGTATACACAGTTATACATACCAGCTCTAAATACCAGTCTTTGCTATAATAACAAGTAGCAATGACAGTAGATGAAGTCAGAGCTGGTATGAAGTCATATGTAAAGCTGGCAACTTTTTAAATGCCCAAAGTAAAACAGTGTTTTTAAGAAAAGGAGGATGAGAAACCATACTGACAACTAATGCAAAAGATTGGATTTCACTTTTTTTTTTAAATATAGGCTAACTTTTGTAGAATTTAACAAGTTTATGCTGTTTCATATAATATCAGGTGTTTAAAATGCAAAATACTTGTTTTATACAACTATTAAAGACATTTAGAAAAAAAATGTTCTTAAATCTCAGGGCCTTTGCCATTTTACTGTTTGTTTTCATAGGACACAATTGCTCAAATAGGGACTGTCTTGCTTAAAGAGGTTCAGTTAGCAACTCTATACATACCAGATATTTGAAAATCACGCTGTTGTGCATCATTAATATCAGGCCATACAGGAGGGTTATTGACTGGAACAATGTCACTTTTAGAACAGTTCTATATATTAGGAAGTCTCTCTGGTTGGCACTTATGCAAGTGTCTGCTGCAGACTTATCTCCCTCTGTCTGGTTATATCACTGGCAGTTCATATCTCTAAACTGAAAATGGCCCAGTCTTGTACAGATGACTGCATGGGAACTCCTGCCCATCTGTAGCTTCAACTGTGTAGGATCTGAGGAAATCATCCTGTTTGATAATAAAACCGTTTCTTCTCAGGATATCATCCTGTTTGATAACAACAGCTTCTTGTCAGGATATCATCCTGTTTGATAATAAAACAGTTCCTTGTCAGGATATCATCCTGTTTGACAATAAAACAATTTCTTGTGAGGATATCATCCTGTTTGATAACAGCTTCTTGTCAGGATATCATCCTGTTTGATAACAGCTTCTTGTCAGGATATCATCCTGTTTGATATCAGCTTCTTGTCAGGAAATCATCCTGTTTGATAACAACAGCTTCTTGTCAGGATATCATCCTGTTTGATAATGATACACTCTCAATGGATTAAACAAAGGTGCATGAAAAGACTGCAACTAGTCTTTCAATTTATGTTCTCTTTTACAGATATGTATTTCACGTAGCCAATGGTACCTTTCATTTTGCATCATACACTAGCGCATTGCATCATATGCTATTCTCTTTTCAAAAGTATTTTAATTTTCTATTCCAAAATATGTTGACTAGTTCAGAACATAGTTGTTTGTAAAATTCAGTTTTCCGTTAGAAACATACTTTATTTACAGGTTCATAGGTTCATAGATGTGTACTAGGCTAATGGCCCAGGGGCCTTTACAAGCTTAGACCATAGAAGTGTCCTGGCATTGTGCCACCTATCGTTAGTTCCCAGTGCCTCTATCACATAGAGTCATTGGAGTGATCCCTTGGGTGAACTTTCTATTTCCCATCCACTCGTCAAGATTTCTCTTGAAGAGGTCTAGTGAGGTGCTCTACTTGACATGTATGGGAAGTTATTTCCAGAGCATCGTCAGTCTCCGGATTATAAACCTGTCCCTCCAGCATGTTCTGTTGATTGTGGTAATGAGGTTGAGGTCTCTGGAGCATGTGTTGTGGAAGGATTGTGATTTTTTTTAGATGTAGCATTTCTAACAGAGCTGGGTCAGACATGGCTTTGTAAATCAAGCAGAGATTGCCTCTTAATAGATGATATGAGACAGGGAATAGCTTCAGTTTTTTGAGTCTGTCAATGTAGGACATGTGTTTAAAGGCCTAGGATCCTCTTCATGAGGTACTTTTGTGGCCTCTCCAACTGTTTTAGGTGTCTAGTGAGGTACATGCCAAATGGGGCATTATACTCTATGATTGTTCTAATGAGGGAACAGTAGAGAGAAATGATGACCTTTTTCTTCCTGGATACAAAACCCTTGGTAATGAGATGTGCCACATAGAAGGACTTTCTGACCACAGTGGCAATGTGGTGGTTGAACGAGAGGTTGCTGTCAACCTTTGTTCCCAGATTTCTTATAATGCCTTCAGTGTTCAGTGGGCTCCAATCGATGTGGTAATTAGTGGTAATTGAATTTTTCCCAAAGGGATTGATGACGCATTTTTTGGCATTAAGCTTAAGGCCATTGTTTTGACACTAATCCTTGGTCTCAGTGAGGCCTTTCTGTAGGATGTCTGCATCACTTCGGGAATTAATAATGGCTCCCAGCTTGCAGTCATCTGCGAATTTGGTCAGCCAGAGTCCCTACGTGTTGGCCAGGACTTCTGACAAGTAGATGCCAAACAGGACAGGACCCAGGACCTATCCCTGTGGGACTCCACTCATGACTGATGGCAATCTGACTTGGAGTCCGCTACTTTCACACTGTGTGTTCTATCTGTGAGCCAGTTTGCAACCCACCTAACAATATAGGGGTTGATGCCTAGTTTGGTAAGTTTATCAATAATTCCTGCGTGAGGAATGGTATCAAAAGCCTTGGCCAGATCAAGGTAGACTGTATGAATGGCCTTACCTTCATACACCGCTCTGGTGACTGACTCAAAGAAGTCAACCAGGTTGAGCAGGCATGATCTACCTTTCACAAAACCAAATTGCATGAGATCTAGAGTTTGGAGATCCCCTATATCCTTGTTAATTAGGTCCATGATGATGTGCTCCATAGTCTTACATATCAGACTCGTCAGGCTAATGGTGTGATAATTTCCAGGGTCTGTAGTTGCTCCTCCCTTATGGAGAGGGATGACTGTAGCAGTCGCCATTCGGTAGGGACAAAGCCTGAGGTGAGGTTGTGAGTGAACAGAGCACATAAATGTGGTGCCAGTTCACTTTGTAATTAATGTAGAACACAGCCAAGGATATTGTTGGGTCCCATGGAAGCTGTATTCTTGGCCTTAGACAATGCAGCTTTAACCTATGCTGCAGTAATGCAAGGTGCCTGGCATTCTTCTGGTATTGAGATTGGTCCTTTGGGGGGGGGGTTAAAGTTGGCACTGAATCTGTCAGCCAGTATGTTGGCAATATCTGTTGGCTCAGTATAGGAGGTACCATTGTTCAGTAACTCAGAGCAAATCTGGGTATTGCCATGGAGATTCTTGATATAACTAAAGAAGGCATTGTGGTTGTTTTAGTGTCTGTCGCAATTCTGCCTTCATAGCTGGCTTTGGAGGTTTTGATGAGGGATCTCAACTTTTTGTTGAGGCTAATCAGGGAATTTTTCCAGTCTTGGGACTTCACCTTTTTCTGCAGCAGTTTCTTCCTTCTGTTGTAGAGTTTATTAATGGTAGGGGACCACCAGACTGGCTTCCTTTTTTTGGAGGAGAGCGTCTTGGTTCTGTTGGGTATGGCTAGTTCCATACATTTATGTACGTGTTCGTAAAGTGCATTGGTGTATGATTCTGCAGTCATGCATCTATTTTCCATTGGCATGGGTGCAGTGAAGTTAGCCACTTTTGTTTTTAGGAGTCCAAAGTCAGATTTGGAGAAGTTTTTCATGATGGATACTTTTGCAATGGGTGTGGGTGAGATGTGGATTTCCATGGTGATTAGTTTGTGGTAGGATCTAACCAGGGAGGAATTGACTATTGGTGTAGAGCAACGGTTGCCCATGTTAGTAATAACAAGGTCAAGGATGTTGCTTCCTCTAGTGGGGGTAAGAATTAGCTGGTCCGGGGCATTGGAATTGATGAATTCCAGGAAGCATTGGGCCAGTGCATTGGTGCTTGAGTAGTTTTCCCAGTAGATGGAGGGGTAGTTGAAGTCTCCTAGTATGAGAGTGTTGGGTTAGATCTTGATAAATTCCAGCGTACGTAGGAATATGGAGTGAGAGTCTAGTGACATGGTTGGGGACCTATAGCAGGCTATGACCTGGATCGTAGTCTTACCCAATGTTAGTTGTACCTGAAGTATCTCAGATGCATTATGCTGAACTACTAGTCTGGAGGTGTGCATATCCTTTATGAATATAGAGACACCACCGCGTTTGGAGCTTCATTCCTTGTTTCGGGGACAAAAGGTGTGAAATGAGTTATAGCCTGGAAGCGCATGGGTGCTTTCTGCCTCTTTAAACCAGGTCTCCTTTACAGCACAAATGTCGATGTTCTCCATTTTGAGGAATGCTTCAAGTGAGTGCATCTTGAGATTTAGACTTCTAGCATTGAGCAGCATGACCCTCAGATTGCATTTATTTGTAGCTGTTATGGAGGTAATTTGGTCTTTGGAACTCTGCCTAAAAAAGGTATATAGGAGTGGCAAGAGCCTTAACCAGTACCCAGAAACTCAGGGGTGAAAGATGCATGCCATCTCTGGGAAAGAATTGAGGTCTGTCAATCATGTCATCCCAAGCAGATACTGGATCCCCTTAGAATGACACCAGAAACAGCCAATAGTTGAAGTCAATCCTTTTTTGTTTGTAATGCGGTATCATTCTGGGTGATGGTAGGATACTACTCAGGGCTAGTGTCATACCTGCCTGGGCCACATAATGCCAGAGCTCCACCATGTCTCTTTTCATATAGTCCAGGGAGGTGCGTCTCAGGTCATTCACACCCACATGGACAATGACAGAGTCATATTTGTTCTTGTTGTGGAGTGACCTGAGTGCATGTATTATGTGACAGATTCTGGAACCTGATAAACAGCTGACTGTTACCTTCTTCTTATTCAACCTAATGAGTGGGACATCTGTGTGCCTCATGATTGAGTCACCTACAATTAGTGTACTGGGCAAGGTGTTTAGCCTTAGGGGCTTAGGTTGAGGGGGCACACTGTGGAGGTGAGGTATGTATCCTGGGGTTTGTGCTGTGTTGTGTTGGTGGAGTGGGTTTCTGTCTTGGAGGTCTCTGCTGTTTGGGTAAATTTCTATTGAGTGCCTCCTCGAAGGTGAGTGTGTGGTTTGTGTTTTTATGTGAGAACTGTGATAGTGGGTGTTCTGGAGAGCTATGTGTTCCGTGTGGTGCAGGTGTTGACCTTTTCCTCTTGACCAGCTAGTCCGGTCTTGGCTGGAGAGTGCATAGCTTCTTATTTGGTGATATAAGTGCATCTCTCATCTTTATGAAATAGTCTTTTGTAATAGTTTGGTCTAATGGATAATATAAATAATGAATATTTATTCATTCATTCATTCATTCAATCTTTCATTGGCAAAACTTAAAGCAGGATTTGATCATAAGACTTACTACTTTCAAGGGATTTGACTCTAAACTCAATGCCTACAAGTTCTTTCAGTATATAAAGCTGATGCTGTCAACTGTCAGGGCTATTTGCATGACCCTGTCTCACACTTGCAACATTATGTTTGAGCATGTTGAAAATAAGCACAGTAACCAAAATATGCCATTTTATCAGAACTGGCACCGTGTATGCCACTGCCTCTATTATACAATTCCTAACACTGGTCCTTGCTGTCAGGGCCATAAGGCAGAATTTTAATATGTGTGTGGGCACGTACACATGTGCGCACACGCGTGTTTGTGTGTATGTGTGTGCGCGCGCGCGTGCGCACGTGTGTCTGTGCATGTGCGTGTGCATGCGTGTGCATGTGCGTGCATGTGTATGTGTGTGTGTGTGTGTGTGTGTGTGTGTGTGTGTGTGTGTGTGTGTGTGTGTGTGTGTGTAAGTGGTCTGTGGCTGTGCTTATGACAGCAGAATTCCATCCATCACAGCATTTTATTTTTTAAGTTTTAAAGGTAGGGTCTGAACCCTCTTCATGAGTATTTGATAGGAAATTTGGTTTCCTTGTCAACAAAAAATTTACAGCAAAGATGCACATGTTCTATGCTAACATACTTCATTAAACCAGGTTGAGTTCCATGGATCTTTAAAATTCATTTGCTACCAGAGAGAATTTATGAAATGTTCATGCCAAAAATATAGAACTTACTTGAAGGTATTACACCTTGTTAAATGCTGTGGCAAAGTCATCTGTCCTTGTCTACCTATCCATCTATCTATCCATTTATTCATCCATCCATAACCCTTTTTTCCCCATTTTTTCACATGGAGTTATGCTGTCATATTAGCAATGACAATCATTTAGAGCTTGTGTTCAAACTGCTGGGTTTTTCTGTATCACACACACATGCATTCTCACTCACAGCTATGTCCAATTTCAATGTGAAATCATGTGTTCATGAAAACATTTTTCTTTATTCTGTTTTCCCAGTATGTACTATGATTTTTTTTTATTTCACCTCCTCATGTTTCCAGATTATGCCTAGCAAACACCAACCCCATCATTTTCCTGTATTCTGGCATCCAACTATCTTAGGCCATGTACTGTTCTCACCTTTGTCTGTTTTCCTCACTTCCATAGTTATCTGGAAATGCTGTTATTTTTAAAACTATGGGTAAAACACATTTGTTGTTCTGACCATGTGAGGTTTTGGAAATTTTTGCTACATAGCAGACACAGTTAGAGGCCCATCCATTTCTAGATGGGTATGACTGCCTAGCAGACGTGAGAGACATGAAATAACAGAGGAATCCAAAACATGTCATTACACCTTTAAAGTTTTTCTTTTTTTGCAGGAAGGCTGCCGCTGCATCCATTACATGAGAGAATGCACCCCCATATTACTTATAGATGCACTAACTTCAAGATCATTGCACCTCAGAACAAAGAGAATATTCTGAGATATGGCAGTTTCAGACGTAGTGTATTCTCTTCACTTTTTCACTTTCAGTTTCAATATTCCAAGGTTAATCGTTATGTTCTGCAAAATATCAACAGTTTCTATAGTGGGCTAAGGACTTCTAATTTGGTTATGTTAATTCCATGTGACTTACATTACTATGTAAAATCCTGTATTGTGGATTGCAGTGTACAGACCAACTAATATATCCTATATTTAGAAGATGCAGAAACGAAACATAATCCTGAGTAATAATATCATTTTGCCTAGCATTATTCTTGTATAAAGGAGTAAGGATAGCTTTTTCTTTGCTAAATACTGCTGTGTATGGGTACTTAGAAGGGCTGTAGGCAGATGCCTCATCATTGTAGTTGTATGACCCTCAAGGAAACCTAAGCAAGTGGATGTAGTATGGTATGGTATCTGTATGGTATGGTATCTGTATAGTCTGTAAGGCCTTTGTCTATCTATCTGGATGAAGTATGGTATAGTATGTACACAGTCTGCATTTCTATCTATCTGTCATAGTACTAAAACTAGAAACGTGTCTGTATTAATGTAATGACCCAATACTCCTGAATTTTAAGACATCCAGTCTATATACAGGAATCAACTGTTTTTGGATACTCAGCCTATTGATACTCTTGTGAGTTACCTGCCTGAAGGTATTATCATTACCAATATTGGTTTGTTATCAATCAGATATGATGACAGCTGCAAGCTGGACAGCATGCTTATTTTAGTAAAGGTTGTCAGATTTCTCTAAGATCTACAAAATCATATACCTGGTGCAATAATGATCTCACATTTTCTCTTCACGCTTTTTATTGATATCTTGTTTTTCAAAGTTACGTACAAAATCAAAACAATACATCAAACAGAAGACAACTGATCAATATAATCTATTTCCACAATGTTATAGCCAATACATTTTAACTTTTGCTATCACTGATTTCTCCTTCCTTCATGTGCATCCATCACTTACCATGCTGCCTAGATGGTTTACAATCCCTGATGATTTAGTTCTTCCAGCACAAATATTTGTAGGTCTGGCTAACTCTTCCATCTACTACATTTCACTGTTCTTTATAACACATCTGCTTTAAAAATTTACATTTCTTAAAACTAAAATAAGGTTAATTTAAAACTTTATTTTCTAAGCTTTGAACACTTGACAAAATATACCAGTGTTTTCTTATTCTATCTTGCGTTTTACTAGTTACTACCTGGTTATGAGTACTATTCACACGTTGTGAGTCACAAAGATGGTAGATATTGTCAGAAAAAATGATCCATCACCTTCAGTTATTTTATTTAAAATCATCTCTTTTGTAATCTGCATTAATTTTAAGGGATAATAACACCTACACAATAAATCCCATTCCATATTATCCAGTTGTTGTCTAAATACATAATCCCTAATATTCAGTCTATTCACCAGCAAAATCTGTTCTTTCAAAATATTTTTAAAAATAAAATTAGGGTGAGTTCTCTTCCAATGCAAGCAAGTGTTTCTTTTAACTTGCTTCTTAAAAATAGAAGAATAGAATTTTTCAAGGATCAGAAAGGCTGGGCAACCTATAGCTGTGTGAAAATAAGTTCAAGAGAGGTAATCACCTTAGCCTATGAATATATAGGCTGGCTAAAGGAAGACAGTGTGAAAGATGAGGAGGGAAGATTGGTAATATGTTGCCACAAAACAAAGGAAACTTCTCATGGGAAACTGCTATGGGCCCAATGATGACAGTTCAGAGGTATACTTAGATTCTGGGGAGCAATCCGGTCATTAGCCCTTTGATCTCTAACTATTCTGATTGGAGGAGATTTTAACATGGTGGGAACAGGCCCTAAAGGAAGGGATGATAGACGATAATCTGACAGATATCTTGGTAGATGCTATACCCTGATAAAAGAAATATTTTACTTTTATAGCCAACAGTGTAGGCTGTGCTAGTGGAAATGACTTTTAGTTGCTGTCTGTTAACTCAATGTCACAGATTATTGAAATAATACATATACCTAGCCCATTGTCTGACAGCTGTGCAGTAACTCTTATATTACACACTGGGGTACTGGCAATTAAAGATAAAGAATGGAAACTCGATCCATTAATACCAAAAAAAGAGGAATTAGTAGAACCCTTAAGAGGATGGATAAAGGAATTTTAGAAAGCTTGGCTGCTGAGTGTGCTTTCATTGCCTTCTAACAGGGATCATTTTAAATTTAAAATCAGGATATGGGTAGCAAAACATACATAAAATGAAGATGAAAGGAGCAAAAGAACTCCGAGATCTGGAGAAAAAGCTAGAGACTAAAGAAAAGTAATATAAATTAGGTCAGTATCAAGATAATGTTCTAGTAGACCAATTAAATCATCTTAAAGCAGATATCTACAGAATACATTTTTAGAATTACATAATAAATGTGAAATGTACACTCAGTTTAACTGGGCTAGGGGAATAACTTCTCCAAAGATTTTGGTATGTAGATGAAAATTCTGCCCTGACAAAAGTTACCAGATTCTAGTAAATGGTTTAAGGGATCAAAGAGAAGTGGAAGAACAAGACCCAGGGCATAGAATTATTGTGTTCTTAGCTGCAGTACCGATAAAAAAGTATTGTAAGACAGAGTAGAAAGTTATTTGATAAAGAAATAACAGAAGAAGAGATCAGTAGAACATTGAAGGACCTTAAGAGGTACAAAGCACCTGGCCCAGATGGTATCATAGCAGAATTTTATAGGCTGTTTAAAATGGGACTGGTAGGTTGGCTAAATAGATTATATCACAAATGGAAAACTATGGAAGGTTTGCAGCCGATATGCTGACAGCCAAGGTAGTTTTTTACACAAAGAGGGAAAGGATAAAGCAGACCCAAACAGTTATAAACCAATAATACTGCTTAATATAGAGATTAATATTTTTCAAAGTTCTCAGCTTAGAGATTAGAAAAGAAAGTTTAGAGAGAAAGATTAGAAAAAATGTTTTTTTATTCAGGAATGTCCAAGGGTCAGCTTCCAGTGTTCTCTCCTGTCTATCTGATGAATCTGGGCATCTTGGAGCAATGTATAAATTGCCTCATCTACACAGATAGCCTTCTCCTCCTACCACCCAACACTACAACCTGTAAGAGATGCACTTATCTAGCCAAACTGGAGGTAAAGCTCTCTCCAACCAAGACTGAACTTGACAGTCAAGAGGAGAAGTTAAACACTTGCACCATACCACACTCATCACATAGTCTCACTAAATCTACACCACCAAAATCCACACATAGAAACACAAAAACATTTGTGGAGGCTCTAAGTAATAATCTGCTCAAGCAACAGAGACCTCCAAAGCAGAAATGCAAGAAACCTCCAGCCCCCCCAACACAACCCAAATGACACATAGCCCGCAGACTCAGTGTGCCACTCAACCACAGCCAATAAGGCAAAACAACATACCCAACACACTAGTCATAGGTGACTCTATAGTCAGGCACACTGATGTCTCCCTCATCAGGCTAAACAAGGAGAAGATTACTGTCAGCTGCCTATCGGGTGCCAGGATCCACCACATAACCCATGCACTCAGGTCACTCCACAACAAGTATAAATATGACTCTGTCATTGACCATGTTGGTGTGAACGACTTGAGATGTACCTCCCTGGACTACATGAAAAGAGACATGGAAGAGCTCTCTGATCTTGTAGCCCAGGCAGGTATGACCTGAGTAGCATTCTGCCATCACACAGAATGATGCCGCAGTACAAGGACAAAATGATTGACTTCAACAATTGGCTAAGCTTCTGGTGTAATTCTAAAGGGATCCAGTATCTGTCTGCCTGGAATGACATGGTCGACAGACCACGATGCTTTGCCAGAGATGGCCTGCACCTGTCACCCCTGGGATTCCAGATACTGGTTCTTGCCGCCCCTATAGTGCCTTTTTAGGAAAGGTTCAAATGACAAATTCACCACCATAACAGGAACAGGAAGCAAAAACTGAGGGTGATGCTAGTCAATGTTAGAAGCCTAAATCTCAAAATGCACTCACTTGAGGCACTCCTTAAAATGGAGAATATCGGTATCTGTGCAGTGACTGAGACCTGCTTCAAGGCTCCAGAGATCACCCATGCACTACCAGGCTATAACTCATACCACACTTTTCAACCATGTAACCTGGACTGGAACACCAAAGGCAGAGGTGTGTCCATATTCATTAAGGATATCCACACCTCCAGGCTAGTTGCTCAGCATAATGCAGCTGAGATTATCCAAGTGCATTTAACTCTGGGCAAAACTGCAATCCAAATTGTAACTTGCTACAGATCCCCCACCATGCCCCAGGATTCCCACTCCTCTTCTCTTGATGTATTGGAAAATATTAGGGTTCAATCAATCATCCTAATAATGGGTGATTTCAACTACTCCACCTTTAACTGGGAAAACTACTCATGTACCAACTCCTTCACTCAACGCCTTCTAGAATTCATTAACTTATCCACACCCCCACCAGGGGCAACAATATCCTAGATCTAGTCATTACCAACATGAGTGACCGGTGTTCCACACCTGAAGTCAATGCCTCATTGGTCCGAACCGACCATAAGCTAATTACCCTAGAAATCCACATCCTGCCCCTGCCCCCCCCATTAAGGAAACCATGGTAAAAAACTTCTCCAAAACCAACTTCATGCTTCTTAAGACAGAAGTGGTGAACTTCATGACACCCATGCAGATGGACAATACAGTTACGACTAATGAATCCTACACAATTGCACTTTATAAGCACTTACACGAGTGCATGGATCATGCTACCCCAAACAGAACCAAGATGCTATCCTCCAAAAAAAGGAAGCCAATCTGGTGGTCCCCTGCCATAAACAAACTGTACAACAGAATGAAGAAACTGTTGCAAAAGAGAGTAAAATCTCATGAGTGGTGGAGCTCCCTGGTCAGTCTCAGTAAGAAGCTGAGATCCCTCATAAAATCTTCCAAAGCTAGTTATGAAAACAAAATCACCACTGATTCTAAAGACAACCACAGAGCATTCTATAGCTATGTCAAGAATCTCAATGGCAGCACTCAGATCTGCTCTGAGTTACAGCACAATGGCACTAAATATACAGACCCAACTGATATTGCCAACATCCTGGCAGATAGGTTCAGTGCTAACTTTACTCACCTCTCACCCCCTAAAGAGCCCATCTCTATACCGGAAGAATGCAAAGTTCCTGTAATCACGGCTGCACAGGTAAAAACCACACTCTCCAAAGCCAAGAACACAGCCTCCATGGGACCAGACAACATCTTAGGCTGCATTCTACATGAACTACAGAACGAACTGGCACCCCACCTAAATACTATGTTCAATCATAGCCTCAACTCAGTCTTTGTGCCTGTTGAATGGCACACAGCGACGGTTATCCCACTCCATAAGGGGGGAGCCACCATGGACCCCGGGAACTACCACCCCATTAGCCTGATGAGCCTGGTCTGCAAGGCCATGGAACATATTATCATGGAACTTATAAACAAAGACATTGGTAATCCCCAAACTCTGGACCCCACCCAGTTCAGGTTTGTAAAAGGCAGATCATGTCTCCTAAACCTGATAGACTTCTTTGAAGCAGTCACCAAAGCTGTAGACGAGGGTAAGGTGGTTCACACAGCCTATCTAGATCTTGCCAAGGCTTTCAACACCATCCCCCACTCTGGAATTATAGATAAACCTCACAAAACTAGGTATAAATCCCTATGTTACAAGATGGGTTGCCAACTGGCTCACTGACAGAACCCGCACTGTGAAAGTAGCAGACACCAAATCCAACTTCAGACCAGTGACAAGTGGAGTACCACAGGGTTCAGTCCTGGGTCCTCTCCTGTTTGGTATCTACTTCTCTGAAGTACAGGCTAACACAGAAGGTCTTTGGTTAATGAAGTTTGCAGATGACTGCAAACTAGGAGCCATAATCAAAACTCCTAACGATGTGGACATCCTACAAAAGGGCCTCACTGAGCCAGATGCCTGGTGTCAAAGCCATGGCCTCAAGCTCAATGTCAAAAAGTGCATTGTCATCCCCTTTGGTAAAAACTCTGTACCCATGAACTAAAACATAGGCGGTAATATACTTAACACTGAAAGTGTGATAAGAGACCTTGGGACACAGGTGGACTGTAATCTCTCCTTTGATAATCACATCGCCACAGTAGTCAGGAAAGCCTTCTATGTGGCACACCTCATCACAAAAGGTTCCTCATCCAGAAAAAAAGAGGTCATTGTTCCCCTCTACTCATCACTCATTAGACCCATTATAGAGTACAACACCAATTTTGGTATGTACCTCACAAGACATCTACAACAACTGGAAAGGCCATAGAAATACCTCACAAACAGGATTACCAGCCTCAAACAGATGCCCTACGCAGACTGTCTCAAAAAACTCCAGCTTTACTCCGTTGCATATCGCCTACTCAGAGGTGATCTCTGCCTAACATACAAAGCTATGTCAAACCCAGAGCTGTTGGACATGCTCCACTTAAAGAAATGCCAATCCCTCCGAGCTACACACTCTAGGGACCTAAACCTTGTCACCATATTAAACAGAACATGCCGGATGGATAGATTCCTGTGCCAGAGACTTACCATACTCTGGAATAAACTACCTATCTATATCAAACAAAGCTCCTCAATAGCACTCTTCAAGAAAAATCTTGATGATTGGATGGGAAATAGGAAATTCATCCCGGGGATCACTTCTGTGACTCTGCTCAACAGTGGCACAGGAAAATAATTTTCTTGGGTGGCAAAAGTCAAGGTACCTTTTTAGCTGGGCTTATATAGACCCCAGGGCTGATAGTCTAGTACCTACCTATGAACCTATAAAGTAAACACATTGGTCTCAGAAATAAGCAAGGATTTATTAAAGATGTGTGTGCGTGTATGTGTGTGTGGGGGGGCTGATTTGATTTTAGTATGGCTCAATATGCAAAAATATATGTCAACAGTTTATACACCTATGGTGACATTATGCATAGTTTTGATGGATGGATGGATGGATCTGCCTACATTAAATGAACCTCTATTTGGTAAACATTGCTGGCAGTGAATTTTCTGGAAACTATATAAGAAAGTGTAAACTATTATACAGTGTTCTTAATGCCTATGCCTGCATGAACAGCACAAGGTCAAACCTAGAAAAATCAAGAGAGGCACTCAATAAGGGTGCCCTCTGTCACTCATGTTGTTTACTTAAATGAGGGAGCCCTTAATAGAGTACCTTAAACAACCATTAATGTAGACAGGAATTAAGGAAAGACAGCTTTAATTCAGTATGGTTTGCTGATGATGCAATTTTGTGGGTCATGAACACTCATAACCATACTTCTTAACATCTAAGTGGAAGAAATTTTGACAAAGCCAAAAATGGTGGGGGATAAAGGCCTAACATCAAGAACAAGTATTAAAGTATTGTTTCTATAAACTTAGAAAGCTGCTTTAAAAATAGGTTTTGTATTAACATGCATTTTCTGAAGGCTATGAAGTCTGAAACTCAAATGTATGTCATTATTTAGTTAGTCCTCAATGATATTACAGAAAACTACAAATTTTATGAAGAACAGATCAAAAATATGAGATATATATCTGCACATTCTGTGATAATCTGGACCGTTAAGAGGCATACTTCTGGGCTTTTAGTGGATATAGGAACACACTAGATTTGTTTGCTGATCACCCAGGGCTTATTCTTAATGTAAAGAAAAGTGGGTTATTTCCCCTACATGAGTCAGGGTTGTTGTGTTGCAAGAGAGTGGACAAGGATCCTTACAAACAGTGGAGGAAGTCAAGGGATTTAAACCACAATGGTGAAAATACTCGAGAGGAATTCCGCATCATTGCTCCAAGATCTAGCAGAAAAATATAATTGGTACAGTAAACTGAAACTCCCATTTTCAAGTGCAGATAGCATAATTAGGATGTTCTTTTTACCCAAATTTATTTTCAGCCAGACATCTCGCCCATTTGGCTTTAACTTCCTACTCCCAGGCATTGCAAGTAATGATAATGAAATTTTCCTAGGAGGCCTAACTGCCTCTTGGAACCTGTTGTGCTTGGATGGTGCAGTGGTGCATCGATTGGTGTTGCCACCTCACAGCAAGAGGTTCTCCGGTTTGGTCCCTGGCTGTGGTGCCTTCTGTGTGAAGTCTGTATGCCCTCCCTGCATTCATGTTGGTTTCCTCAAGGTGCTCTGGCTTTGTCCCACATTACAATGATATGCATCTGGAGCATTTATCTCCAGGTCTCTGGTCAAAATTGGCTCTTTCCAAGTCAGACTTCCTGGTAAACAAATGTTAAATAAATAATTAGCAGTAGAAAATGATTTGTTAGGGGTAAAAAGGGGGGAGAGATATTCTGAACCTTATGGCCTGTGATGCAACAGTGATAGGCTGGCAATACTGTAGCAGCAGGTATAAAGAAAACCTATGTTAGGGAGCTTTAGAGACATGGCTCATCTTCTTTATAAATAAACACATGAAGGTAGGAGATACAAATTTACAGGATCCCGCTGGGATCAAGGAATTGTTTGTGTCAACATGGCAGAAATACAAATAGTAGGGTGGACGGGTGTGTGTCTCTGGGCCTCATAAGAGATTAGGGTAAATAAAATGATGTCTTTCGGCTTTTCCCGGTTAGGGGTCGCCACAGCGGAACTCCAGTCCACTAATGATTGGCAGTGGATTTTTACAGTGCCAAGTTGCCAGCCCGAAGCCCAGCCTTCAAAGAAGGCACACCCATTCACGCTCATACCTACCTGAATGTCTTTAATGTTAGGGTAAATAAATTGATAAATTGGGAAAAATGGGTAATGTTAGGTAACTATTACATCAAAGACATGCTAGATGAAGAAACAGGGGGTCTCCTCAGCTATCAGGAATTAAAAGGCAATGCAAGTTGGGAAAATAAAATGGTGGCAGTATTTGTAAATGAGGGAAATGATACAAACATTTTGGCCAGTATATTACAGAGAGAATATAGACTTAAAATAAATGGACAAAGGTTTTCTCCAAGACTTGTCTATAAAGAAGATATATACCCTAATGTCAGTGTATAAGGAATATCAGTTGTTACAACTTAGGAAAAGATGAAAAGAAGAGTTAGAGCACAATATATAAGAACTACATTGGAAGCAAGCTATCAGAAGGACAACAGATAATACAGTCACCACCATCATATCATTCACTTTCATTAAAATGGTATACCAGTGGCAACTAACAACAGTATAGTTAAAAGACAGGGGATGGACCCAAACAGATGTATGTTGAAGATGTGCAGATATGATCACATGATTTGGCCATGTAAAAGAGCATAAGAGTTGTGGCAGGAAGTTATAGATACAGTTAGAATGTCCACTTAAGTAGGGATGGATTGTTTGGAGTATTTGGGATATCAAAAATCAAGGTTAGATAGGAACATAATGTTACAGTTATCACATATTACAGATGCCCTCATAGCCATATTTTTCAAGACATGTTAGACATTGATTTCAAAACAAGACCCAAGAAATGTTGATGTATGTGAATACATTTCATGTATTATATTTTAAAAGATCTGAACAAAAACAGTTTGAGGAATGTCATTGTGTCTTCATGTACTGGTTACTTGCATGATAGAATATATTTTTTTCATTTTTTTGTTTCTTTTTACTGATAAAGAAAGGAATGAAGAGATGAAGTGGGGGTTGTGGGTACACAGGCATGAAGTGGTTGGACATTGTGACTTATATAGGTTAAATGTGCATAATGTTATCAGAATAACTGTATTTTATTCTTATGTCATTGTGAGTCTAATACTGTGAAATTATTGGTATGAGCTATGCTTCTATAGTTCAATAAAAATTTCATTACAAAAACAATATGCTATACACATTATTCTTCCACCTAATTTAAACAAAAAAAAATGATTAATACATACATACCCCCACCAAACTTCACAAAATATTGAGAAATAATACTTAAAAACTAAACTAAACAATAAGAATGCAGGAAAGTTGTAACTACATCAATATAAATACCACTTACTTAAAGCTCAATAAAAAAATTATACACAAAAGCATTACCCAACCAAAAGTGTGCAGAATCTTATAAATGCCCACATTCATTGTAAAAAAAATGCTTCAACAAAAGGCTTAAACTTTACCCTAAGTAACCTTCAGTAAGATATGCAGAAAATAGTGGAATCATGAGGAATTTACCACTCATCATGAAACTTGTTACCAAAAGTACATAGCTCAGTACATGGTACACTGCAACCCTATATAATATAATATAATATTTTATATATATATATATATATATATATATATATATATATATATATATATATATATATATATATTTATTTGTTTGTTTCACACACACACACACACACACACACACACACACACACACACACACACACACACACACACACACACACACACACAAAGTACACGTGTTGGACTGATTCCAAGTTGTGGGCTGCAGTCTTAACAAAAAAAGGCTTACTGATACAAGTCAGCAAATGAACAGCATGTGACAAAATTATAGAAATGTGAAATCTTACGGTAATTAAACCAACTGTGAAGGCAAATGAGAGTAAACAACAAGGCAGAATGAGTCAGAAATATACAAAAATTGCACAATGAGCCTTGTCAGGTAGCAAATTTGTACTCAGTAATTTTTCATGAGCAGATACTGAGTGCAAGTCGGTGTTGACTGACACCAAACACTTTTTGTAGGAATTACATACCTTTGTTGATGAGAATGTGAATAGGGAAGTAGCTTTGTTTGTTACTATGGATGTGACATCTCTTTTTACCAGTATACCAAATTATGAAGGTATTCAGATGCTCAAAAGAGCACTATTAAGTAAGAGCATGTATGACTCTAGGCACATTGATTTTCTATGTTTATTGATGAAAATGGTGTTAGAAAATAATGCATTCACATTCAATGAGATTTATTACTTACAGACCTCAGGCATAGCTATGGGCAGCTCGTGTGCCAATAGCTACGCCAATTTGGTTATGTCCACATGGGAGGAGGATGTGATGTATGTGTCTGAACTCTATCGAGCTTATGTGCCCTTCTACAGACGTTTTGTGGATGGCCTTTTCATGTTGTGGAGAGGGGAGTTGACAGAACTATACCAGTTTGTTCATATGTTGAACACAAGCACAATTTTTTTGAAATTCACATTCAAACAGTCGAATGTGAAGACTGAATTCTTGGATGTTCTGCTAGTGAAGGATGCAACTAATAATATTGAGACTAGACTATTTAGAAAAGAATGCTATCGACCCAAATACATGCACCGTAACAGCATGCACCCGGGTCACGTGTTTTGTAACATTTTGGAAGGTCAGAACCTTAGGGTTAGTCGCCTACACAGTAATGATCACAATTTTGAAAGAGGGTTGAATCAGATAGATGCTGACTTCAGATCCAGAGGCTACCATGAGGAGGAGATACATCATACACAAAACAAGGTCAGAATGTGGAGGCACAATAGAGGCAAACCATATTTTTTACAACATAGAATGTTAACATCTGCAACTGACAGTGTTGATAATGCGCCCCCTTTTTTTAGCCTAGCTTTTTTGAGTGATGAAAGGGACATCAGGGAGATCATCTATAGGCACTGGTCTATTTTAAGAACCAATGCAGATATTGCCAGGGTAGTGGGTGATAGGCCAAGATTTGGATACAAAAATAAGAAATCTTTACGCCAGAGACTATGTTTTTCTCAGAATATCCACATAATGAGATAACAAGTTCTTCATGTGCTGTCAAATGCAATAATTGTTCATTTTGCAATTGTATAGATGAGTTTAGGACATTCACACATCCCACTTGCAACAAAATATTTACACATTTTCCTGAAGTTGACTGTAACACTAAAAATCTTGTTTATCTAGCACAGTGCACAGCCTGTCCCAGTTTTTATGTTGGTAAGACGAATAGGCATCTAAGGGAGAGGATACGTGACCATTTGTATTGTGCACTTAAAGGGATGAGCTATAGTGCAATAGCTAAACACATGAATACATCTGCTGAGGGGCACAATTTAAAGTTTTTAGTATTGGACGTTTTGAATCAAGATGTTAGGATGGGGGATATAGTTAATAAGACATATCATGCTGAGATTAAATAGATTTTTAGACTAGGGGCACATTATTCCCCTGGCCTTAATGAACATGTTTCGATACAACCCGCACTGAGAGCAAGACCTCTAAAAAAGAGGCTGACAAAGAGGAGATGGGTTAGATGGATTGTTTAAATCAACACACACTAGTTGAGCAGTTATACAATTTTTATATGAAAAATTTCTTATTTATTGAGTTTATGAAACAGATTAAATGTTTTTATGAATTATTAGGTAATAGGTGATATGAGTATTTAATTTAATAGCATATGCATTTTTATAGTCATTATAACATTTAGTTGTTTTTAGGAATATGAATGTAAGCAGACTTAATTGGTTTATTTAATTGGCATTTTCAATGCAATCATGTTGCTTAGCAACTTTTAATGCTTTTTCAGTTGATTGGATGAAACTGTTACAAGGTGTTTAAAAGCTGATTAGAGTTTTTACTTTGATAATAGGTCTGAAGAAGCTACATGCGAAAGATCTTATCTGCTCTTTATTTTTACTATTTTATTAAAGTTTTGGAACCACCTCTACTGTGAACAACTGGTGTGTTTTTGACTTTTCTACATTGCTGTGTTTTACATACCAGTTGATCTTTTCCCCTACATCATTTTGCTGTTTAGATACAGAGACCATGCTAAAATGGTAGGATTAGCATAGCTGAACTGATACCTATGGAGGTGATCATATGTGCAGCACGGTTTTATCCATTTGCTACACAGAGGACAATGGAGTGCATGATTGTGGACACTGTTGGAACACTGCTAGCATTTCATGACCTCCATAACATGAATATATTTGAATGTTATTGTGTAGCAGGAATACCAAATTTAAGCATGTAGACATGTGCTGCCCTATCATGAAATCCCATGGGAAGCATCAACTACCAGTTCTTGTAGACGCTAAGGTATGTGTAGTAATAACTATCACTGCTATGGGGACATTTCAGCAGCCATCAGGAGACACAATGTGTGTTTTCCAGGCATCTGTCTCATGAATCATACACCAGTTCACTAATGTTATGCTGCAGCATATAGAGCAGCATTTGTGGTTCCAAGAGGACACAGAGGAGAGAACCACAACTATGTGGGTGTCCTGCAAAATTGTGTAGTTTTCTGGAATTCTGATGACATTGATTGCACCCACACTGCTATCAAGACCCGGCCAATCCACACGGACACCTGTATGCCGGAAGGGTTTTTCTCGGTCAACTGCAGGATGGTGTGCAATGGATTTGTGCACCATCCAGGTAGTCCCCATGATAACTGCAGTTGGCAAATCTGACCTATATCATTGACTTTTGCAGGTTGACTTCCCACAGGGATATTTTATTGATTATGATGGATATGGCCTGGAACTATGGATCATGACACCAATATGCAACCCACATGACTCAAATGACATACAACTCTGCACTGTTGCAGACCTGCAATGTCGCCAAGTATGTATTTGGATTGTGGAAGGCCCACTTCTGCTGCATATATTCCTCTGATGACACACTGTGGCATGCTCTGGAGACCTGCAGCAAAATATTTGGTATTTACATAATAGTGGACAACATGGTGGTACTCAGACAGCTTTTGCAGGGGATTGCCAGCAGAGGACCAGAAAGACCAGTGCCAGTGGGGGAGGGGGGAGTTTCTGGCTGAGAAGTCATTGGAGGAAGTAGCTTCAGGGCAGATATTGGCTCAATATGCTGCAGCACTGACAGAGAGGTGGCATCTCATTCACAGCTATGAGCTGAATAGACATAACAAAAATTAAAACTGATGCATGCAGTTCTACACCCACGCTATGCTGTACTTGCCACGCTGTAGCAAAAAGTGTTGGGCATGATGCAGTTGTCATTATTTGCACAGGTGGAGAAGGAACCGTTTCAAGAATCAGTATTGGGGAGACTAAGGATATGGACAGAATATGTGATACTGATGGGTGATTGGAGGGAGCTGGGTATATTGTGTAGTTAGCGGTGCTGGTGCTACTTGAGGTGGAAAGGCAGGTGGCCAAACATTGTGAGTGATTGCTGATTCCAGGGAATCAGCACCTGCAGATGCTGTTACATTGTATGGACATTGCTGTGACAGGTGTTATTAGACCTTAGGTGGGACCAATAGACTGGAATGTCCCCAGTCAGGGGTGCATCCTGTCTTCAGAATCACACAGACACTAACACTCATTGCCAAGAATAATTGTGAACTGCTGACATTTACTGGCTATCTGCACCATGTGCATGCAAACCACATGGGCTACTTCTGTGCAGCCAGTCATGTTATACTGCAACATACTTATCACATGCAGGCAGTACATGATCTTGAGACACTTGCCCTGCGTATTTACCCACAATGGAGGAAGAGGAATAGTGGCCAAAGGAACAGTATTGGCCATGACATGTGGAGGCAGATAGCCCCATGCTGACAGTAATGGCACTCAGATGCCCATGAAATATGCCGATGATTTGATCTTGTCATTGCATGCCCTCACATATCATCAAGCAGGCTCTGCATTACAGAAATCATCTCTGCCATGGTAACCATGAACACGACCCCAACATGTGTCCATGCAACCCAAGAACATAAACCAAGTAAAAGTAAACAATAGGTTCACCTAGTGTATTCACCTAGACTAGGAGCACCGGTCCATTAAAGATCCATTTAAAATCGCAAAATGTTTGCCTTAAAGGTATCTTTCTCCTGCAGCTTACTTCTTATTATCTTCTCCATCTCCATCCTTTTCCTTGCCTACACTGCTACCTCTTATCTATACACCATCCCATACAGATATTATGCACCTACTTCTACCTACCCCCCTCATCCACTCTCTCAGTCACTCACACCTTCCATATATCCCATCCCTATTTTTTCACTCTTTCACTACTTTGCATAAAATTAAGATATTCTTCCTGCCTATCTTCCCCCTCAAAATGAGAACAAAAATCTGCCACCAACATAATCTCCTAGCCTGTCTCAGACTACTTGTCTTAAATTACTGTCCGGTGAAGTATATCCTAACCCAGGGCCTAATCCTACCTCCTCTCTCCCTTTATATCCCCAGTCCTCTACCCTTTATCCTTTCTCTCAGACTCAAACATGTTCACCCACCAAAAACCTGTCCTTTCTATCTATGAACATTTAAAGTATCAGAAACAAAATCTCCTCTTTCCATACCTGTATCACCTTACACACCCCTGTTATCCTCTGCTTGTCTGAGACTTGGCTTAAACCTCATATATCTGACACTGAAATACTTCCACCAGGTTATAACATCCTCCATCATGATCATATTAAGAAGAAAGGTGGAGGTGTTGCTATTCTCTACTTTAACCAGCTCACTCTTCAATCTCTTTCTATCTCTACCTCTGATTTCCATCCAGCCAAAATTATCACTGCTCATTGTCAATTAAACAATCACAAAAAGTTAGCTATTGTCTCCATTTACATTCCCGCAGGAAACAACACCCATACTCTTGAGCTTTTTCTCTCATGGATCTCGCAGACTGTCTCTTATGAAACCATTATTTTAGGTGATGTTAGCATCAACAGGAATGCCCTTGTCACTGATTCCCCTAACACCTCCATTAACCTCTTTGTTTCTCCCAACTAATCTCTACCCTTACTCGCCTAAATAAATGTACCAATTATGGCTCCACGCTACATTGGGTCCTAACCTCTAATCCTAATCTGTATCTCAACCCCTCTACACTACCTGATACTCTAAGCGATCATCAGCCCACCTACATACTTAGACACTCTCCTCAACTATGTAAACCCCAGCAATTCAAAGAATGTTGCAACATCTCCAGTTTTAATCCAGAAACTTTCAACCACCAGCTCTCTTCAATTAACTAGTTCTTCTGTCACAATATCCCCCTGGAGGAAGCTGTCCTGGCTTTCAATAACATCTTTCTAGACACATTCAACTCCCTGGCCCCATCAGGAAAGTAAGAATAAAAACACATTATGCCCCTTGGCTAACGCATATCACCCAAACTCTCTTGAATAAGAGAGATAGTGTGTGGTAAAAATGGAAAAGATCCAAATCCCTCACTGATCTTCAACCTATAGAGAGATTCATAACTTAACCAAAAAAAAGATAACCCTGGACAAAGAAAACTTCTTCCATAAACCACTCAATAATCCCCACTCAAACCCTCAAAAATTCTGATACCCAGTTAATAAGCTGCTACACCGTGGGAGCCCAGCATTCCCCAACCCCTGCCCTAATAGCACTGCCACTGACACTGCTACCTTCCTAAATACCTTCTTCATTGACACTATCTGCAACCTTACCAAAAATGACAATATCACCCATCCCAAATCCTCTACACCTACTCCATCTCCCATATGTTCTCTTAAACCCATCCCTACAGCCTGTATTAAGTCTCTTCTGAGTAAACTTAAAACTTGCTCTCCATCAGTTGATAATCTACTGTACCTCCTCAATTCCTAAAAAGTACTTCCAACTCTATCACTTTCCCCATCTCCATATCACTTAATAGATCCATTGCAGAAAACAATGTGCCTTACATATGGAAAAAATTCTATGTCATTCCCCTTGCATAAAGGTAGCAACTCAACTGACCCCTCTAATGTCGGACTAGTTGCCATCTTATCTCCCCTGCCTAAAATCCTAGAAAAATGTATTCACAAACAGCTTCTTGACCACCTTATACAAGAAAATCTCACACCCATGCAGCATGGTTTTCGCCCAAAACATAGCACAACTATTGCTATGACATACTTCATAAATAGTATAGCAAGTTCTCATGACAACAAGTTAGTCTCTCTAAAGCCTTTGATACTGTATCCCATAGATTACATCTATCCAAACTAACTTCACTAAACCTCTCCAACTCTGCACTATTTTAGTTCTCAAACTACCTTTTCTGTAGATTCTAGGCAGTAAAATGGCAATTTAACTTCTCTCCCTTCCTATCCATTCAAACAGGGGTACCCCAAGGTTACATCATGGGACCCCTACTTTTTAACATCTTTATCAATGACCTCTACTCTTCTTGCCCAATTTCTACTGTTATCCAATATGCTGATGACTCTACAATCATCTCCTGCTCTTACATCATTCACCATCATTCCCAAACCCAAGAGTCCCTTCACACAGTTGAAAGATGGCTTTCTTCCAACTTATTGTTACCTAATACAAAGAACACCAAACTTCTCCTGTTCCTCCCTACAAGTCTCTCAACATCACAAAGCCACTTTTACTGTCTCCTCCTTCAACAACACACCTATCCCCACTGTCCCTCACACTAAACTGCTAGGCATTCTTGTTGAAGAACAACTAAAGTTCAATCTCCACACTCATCAATGCATTAAAAAGAAACATGAAAAGCTAGGCCTGCTATACAGGCATAAAGAATTCCTGACAGATGCTTCAAGACTGTCCCTTGCACAACCTTTTCTACTTCCTGCACTTGTCTACACAGCCCCTATACTCACTAATCTCCAATCCAGTCTTCTTATCAAATTTGAGCTCACCTATAATAAAATTGCTGGGTGTGCCTCCAACCAACCTTACCGTACTCATCACAGCATTGCTCTAAAAAGACTACACTGGTTGGAATTTAATTATCAGATTCTACTACCCCAGCTTCTCATGGCATACTCTGTCCTACACAAACCATCCTCATGCCCCTTTCTCTCTACTCTTATCCAACCTTACACTCCTAACCATGCTCTCCGTAGCTCTCAACAACACCTGCTGCACATCTGTAAGCCTAATAAAAATGTTGGTAAACTTCTTTGGAGTTACTTTGTAGCTAATGCCTGGAATAAACTGCCTTTAAGTGTCAGATCAATCACTAACCCTAAGTCCTTTAAAACTGCCCTGAAGGAATGCTTCTATAAATCTTGGTCCTGCCTATGTAATCACCCTACTTAACATAATGTTCATTCTTCTGCAGTTTACTTCCTCTATGACCCAACCTATTATATCTTCTCTCCTTACAGCTCTGCTGCCTGTCTCTCCCACTTCTTTCTGCTTCTGCTTTTGTACTTTGCTAACAGTTTCTATACTTCATTATACTATGCTAACTGTTTGATTTTGTTCTCTCAGCTTCCATGAACTATTGTCTGGTTATTGGCATGCTAATGCCTTTAAATCTTTCTGCTTCTCTTATAGCTTCCTTTAGCATGTGACCTCTTATGATATTTATCTTTATTATTTTTTATGTTCAAATCTGACCATAATCTAATATGTTGTATAGATTGTACATTATTTTGAATTATGTTATTTTGAATGCTTTCTCTGATAATTTTTTTTTTTTTTTGCATTTTATACTATGTAAGCTTAGCTTTGATACCATCTATCTCTTTGGAATATTTTTACCATGTCATTTACCTTTGTTTTCCTGTTGGAGCTATTCTTCTCAGGTCTCTGTTGAAAAAGGGCTATTTGCCCAGTCAGGCTAACCCAGATGACAAATGTCAAATAAATAATAAAATAAATAAATAAACAAATAAAATGAGTACAGCTAAGATGAGCGACAACAAATATAAAATAAAAAGTTTTCAATGACAAAAATATCCATAAAAGATTAAGGTTTAGTGCTTTCATCCCTCTAAATCTCTGGGACTTCATCAGAACCTATTACTCAAACAATCTGAGCATTTAAATAACACCTAACCTCTAATCACGTGCATCTAATTCCCACATACAATTAATTTCTTGCCAATTACTATTCAATAAATAATGTACTTAAAAACATATACATATACTTGGAATGTCATTTTAAACAAAATTGATTACAAAATACTCATTCAACAACTAGCATCAATAAAAATTATTAGTCTAAAATCTGTTGACTCTGAATTTTAATACAGAAACAATAAAAAATTGGTCATTCAACCCAAGACCATAGCTCACACCCAATCGCAGTTGACACACTAGCTCTTTGTATTCCAATTTAGTTTCTCATGGGCCACCTCTAAGCTCATACTGTACAGTCTCCATTAGCTCAAATAAGAAACTAGATGTATTGCATACCAGAGTGTGTTTATACAATGCATTCTTGATATTACACTTCGATATAGCATACAGATGTTCATAGATCCTTTTTCTGAACTGCCGTTCTGGCTTGCCCACATAAAAACTCGAGCAGGACCTGCAGATCGCAATATACACCACTCCCAGTTCCCTGAAGCAAAATTTACTTTAAATGGGAAACCTTTGAAAATGATGGTCTCCTGCTGTAATATGTAGGGACATTGCTTACATGCCCACATTTCTGGGTGCCCCCTTGAACATTGCTTCTAATAACCTTAGGATGTTCAAGAAGGTTCTTGCAATTTCTTCCAGTTTTATAAATAAAATTGGGTTTCTCTCCAAGTTTCTTAAAAAATCTTTACATTTACTTTCAAAATATTCCAATTCTGAGAAGCAATTTCTCTGATGTTCTTAAAACCTGTATTATATGTAACCGATGCATGGAAATAATAATAACTTGATGCATCCCTAAAACCGGCAGAAGATGGTATAGCCAGTTCATAGGTCTTTACCAGGCATGAAGTTCCTTGTGTTGTCTCCAAATATGGACACCAGCAACTCCTACCTGTCAACGAAGATAGTCTGCAATGTCAGACCCTTCCACCCATGACAATCCTACCCTGTGCAATGGCTTGAGACTTTGAGTAGGCACATAGAATCATATCAGTCACCCTGCAATAGTCCTCCTGTGCTGATCTGTTGTAGCCACCAACAGCGTTAACATCTGCAACCAGCTCATGCCACATACATTCCAAGAAGGCCTGGTCATTTAGAACATCTGCCATCCTATCTCATTAAGAGCCTGCAGTAATATTTAGACTATGCCTGGGAGAATTTCTGAAGCTGCATCTACTGTTTTGTCATGTCTGTTCTTGTACATGAGGACATACATCTTTAGTCAGTGAACAGGTACAGATATGTACAACATAACCTCTTTCACTCCTGCACCCTTGTGGCAGCAGCCTACACAAAAGATGTCATGACTGTCATACTCCAGTTTCACAGGCCATGCCCTCATAATTGGCCTTTAGACCAGCATGGGGATGGATTGTGTTGTCATAAGCAAAGCATAATGTCCTCTGCCTACATTAATCTTTGTCCTAGAAGGCACAGCCAATGTGTGCTCCATAAATTCACCAACATCCTGTATTAGTTTTTAGGTGTAGGTTTCACACTCCACCCTATCCACTTTATATCACATTTGAAAACTGATGCAGACTGTGTGCAGGTCTCTCACATCCTCTCCTTTGTCTGAGCTGCAAACCAAGGTACATAGTGCACCTCTTTCTACCCCTTGTATTGCAGACTGGTGACATGTGATGGATGTCACTGCCTGCTTTGGTACATATCCAAAACGCCAAAAAACTTGTAAGCAAAAAATTCCAGCAACCTTGGATCCTTGTAAATGGTACATGTGCAGTTGACTGCATTCAGTGCCACATCACTATCCATCCACAGTGTCATTAATGCACAATGCCCTTTTCAACTTGTTATAGTTACTCTTACACTGACCTTTCAACTGCCAATGCCTCTGTCAGTTACACCTGGCTGACCATGGAAATACAACTGTTAGGCTGTTGAGTGATGCTCTGTGGTGGCTGTCATATTTCAAAGTATGGTATTACTGCAATATGTGGGTGTCCCATGTGTATTCATTTTGGTATTCTGAGGTGGGGTGTGATGGCATGGGTCACCCACTGTCACACATGTCACATTTCAGCATTTGCCAACCCTCGAATGCCTCCTGATCCAGTGGTATGCAGGGCTGGCACTACATTTATTAAGGTAGTTGTTTCCACGCAGCTTCATTGATCCTTACACTGACATTGTTTGCCATTCATAGACCATACCTCTGTCTTCCAAATGGTTAACTGGTTAGTTGGAATGCAGTTTTGCCTCTTGTGCTGTAGTAAATTAGTGTCACTCTTCAGTATCACTTTTATTTTTCGATTGCATAGTTTACTGCATTTTCTCATTCAGGGCCAGTATCATGAACCAGTGTAACACACACACAGACATACACACACATATACACACAGACACACACACATACACACACACACACACACACACACACACACACACACACACACACACACACACACACACACACACACACACACACATACACACACACACACACACACAAACACATGCACACACTCTGGTGATAAATGTATTGTTTTTTTATTTATCCCTGCCATTTTGTCCTTTGTTGTTTTGTTTCTCTCTCTGTTTACATTTATATTTTATGCATTGTCAACTGAAGCAGTAGATAAGATACAGTAATGACCACAGTACTATGCAACTGCCGCACCATCACCATTTGGACCCTCAGTGGTCTCCAAGCCCTCATCCCTATAGAGTGAAAATGGCCATTTGACAGGGTGGTTACCTGAAAGGATCACTGATGCCCTGCAGTGCTGTTTCTCTAGTGAAGGGTGCAGATTCCCTATCAGTGGGCATCACTAAAGATCTTGCTTGGTGACCTAGCAGGAGGTGGAAGAACTTAGTGATAGCTTTGGTGCACTGGTGACTGAACATCTGCATTGTCAACCAGGAATGCATCCTTGTGTGACTTGCAGAGTTACACAACTGCCTAGCCCTGACTACAGAACCATCAAAGGCTGTGCCCAGCTATGACGGTGGTCATGCAGGTGACAGATATCGGGTTGGGTGTAGTATTGTGCAGTTTGGCAGTCAGCCATCGACTCATCCAATAGCCCATCACGGTGTTCCTATTATTTGATTTTTATTTCCTGCTCAAGTTTGTAATCCAGTTCTCCTCATCACCAATTATTCTTCCTCTGTCTCTCTGTTTATCTCCTTTGTGGTCCCTCCCCCCATTTGTTCAGCATCTTCCCTTTTCGTCTTTGTCTGTGTTTTGTGCTGGTCTGTTTGTCCCTGCAATCATTCCTATGCCATTGTTCCTACTCACATCTTCCCCCTACTACCTTTCTCCTCTACATTTCCTGAAAATATGGAAAAGTGGGACCTCTTCCACAAAAAGGTATACTCTTCCTTCATCTTCTGATACCACTTTTTCTTTTCCTTTGCCCTTCTCTGTATTCCACTGCTTAGTCTTCCACTCTTTCTATTTGTCTTGTACTCACATTTCTTTCTAATTTATAATATAAACATAGTAGAGCTGTTGCTTTGTTGGGCCTACTATCTGGGCTGTCAGCTGTGTTCATAGTGGCACAAAGTTACATGAGAAGAGGTCTACCAATCCCTCCTTCTGGTGACTTGTAGACTTACAATCTGTGCCTGCTCAAGAAAAGAAGGAGGTGGAAGAGACATTACATGCTTACCATATTCATGGACATAGGAGATGATGTCTGACTTAATACTGTGAGCCAACCCAGTCACAAGAAAACAGGGAATTCATTCCCCTACTGGTATGCATCACCAGTGATATGAGTCTAACTGACCCCCCCTTCAATGAACAAGATGTTGTCAGCTACTCAAGCTGATCCTCCCCTGCCCAGTCCTTCCATTGACCATGACACTGACCAAATGAAGGTTGCCTGGGTTGTAGAGGAGGTTTCATCCCTCTACATCACAGGTCCAAGGCCTGCCCCAGATTTGATTTTTTTTCATGAATTGCAGAACTAAAGACCTAGTTATAATCAACAAAATACATGTAGATATATTTTCTGATATTCTTTTGTTTTTCATCTTATCAGTCTGGCTCACATCCATGATATCAGTTTTCCTCAGTGTTTCTCAATCCTGCTTGCATGTCTGGCAATTCTCGTTACAAGTACGGTTTTAATGTCAACTGAATCATTCTGGTTAGATTCTTGCTTGCATATGTTATCAGACAGAGATTAAGTGATAAATTTCACAATAAGTCAAATCACATTTCTCCATTTCTCCAAAATAGGTACAAACACAGATCTTTTCCAATGTTTACAAGCAAGTCTTATTAATGAAGCAGATAATGAATTCATGTTTAAATGCAAAATGCTGCATTTTAGCTTATATATCTGTAATGTGAATGCCTTTAAAGTAAGACAATTGTGGGAAGTCAACCTGCATTTCCTTTAAAAGAAAGAGATGAAGTAATGTTGGAAAGAACTTCTCCAGGTAATTTTCTAAGAAAGTCATCTGTTAACCTTAATCCACTTTCAGGACTCCCCTGCAAGCAATCCAGTGCTCAGGCACCTGTCTGTGTCTACTTTCACAGCAGAGATTGTAAATGGGTAAGGGAGTTGTCTTTCTTCTTTGAAAAGCATTAGGAAGTCTGGAATGGTAGTCTGCTCTTATTATTCAGGTAACATTTTACCTCTCCTAAATGTCTCCTTTGTCTTTCTCTTCATTTTTCAGAGTCAGCCCATTGAAAAGCACCTTGACTGAAGGCAAAGCAACTGGCAGACTTTTCAACATAGCTGTTTTCCTTTGTGGGGTAAACCTTCACTCCTCACATCCCTGGATTCGATATAATGACCTCCGTAGTCAATTACACTTCTAGCCAAAGTACAGACAATATGAAATGGAGATCACAGATTTGGTATATGTTTTATGTTTTATTTTATGTACTTTTTTTTGCTCATTCAGTCTTGCTATTCAAGGATTCTCAGTAACAATTTTTGGAAAATCAAATGGTTGTCCCTTCAAACACTTGGATGGTGAGCTATTGGTAGAATACCCAAATAATCTATAAGAAATAAGCCTTCTTACTAGTGTTTGCCTCCTAGTAGCAAGGGTTACTATAATGAGGTGAAGATCACTGAATAAAGGGTTAAGGATATTAGCATTTGATACTTTTTAGGGTTATGGGTTAGTCTATAGAAGAATAATTGTGACTATAAATGTGCCATAGCTAACCATTCAAATGAACGGATTGACAAATGTATAACGTGCATTTTCTATAGGGACAAAATGAGGACAGTGAGCAAAATATAGGAAAGGGTTAAAAACTAAATGCATTAGGTTTGGAGAAGAATTTGAGGAAGGATCAAAAAGGTGAATGAAGAGGACAGTGCTGCAAAAGAGGAATGTGAGGCTAACACTTAGGCCAAAAGTAGGAGATATGATGGGATATAATGGATAGAAAGAGAGGAGTCACAGTCAAAAAGTTAATGAGAGCAGCAAAAATGTAATCCAAAGGTTTAGGTAATGATGTAAAGGTATATTAAAGAAAAACATAGTAAATGGAGATACAAACTTATCCCTAATAAAAAACGATGAGAGAAATTTAGAAAAGACAAGGATCAGGCAACCATATTTACTGAATACTTTGTTTCTTTATTCTCAAAATAAATGAAGTAGGTGCAATGGAGGAGGGAGCTAAAGAAAATTAGATAGACTCATTGTCTGCAGTAATGAGTTAGCCGATCACCTGAATCTGATCAAGACATCACCTGACAAATCAGTGCTCAAAGAATGGTAGATGGCAAGACTTGTAGACTTGTATATATATAGGTTATCCGAAAGACTCAGGGAAAATTAGACAGGTTAACCTAACATCAGTGGTAGAAAAAGAGATGCAGAAAATCTTCAATGAAAATCTGGTTGCTTTTCCAGATCCAGTTAGTATGGGGTTAGGGGCAGAAGGCAGTATTAGTCAATTCCATGTTTCTAACTGATTTACATGAAAAACTGACAATGAAGTGCTAGACATGGGGCCAGATTCAGTAAAGCCTACACTAAGTGCACACTATATGGACTCAAGAGCATTCTTATCATATGTTTTATATTTTTAGTCACTCCAAAAGATTACACTAAGTGTACATGTAGTCTACACTTTGTGGTAACATTTATGAATTCCCTTTGACATTTAAGGCTGCAAGAAAATCAGAAGGAAAACTAAAATTAGGAGGAAGAAGGTCTGAGTTATGATTGTGTTGTCTGTTCATTCAGAACAGTGACACAATGTACACTTAGTGTAGGCATTACTGAATGCCTGGCATGAGCTTTTTTGACATAGACAAGGTCTATAACTTGGATCCATACAGGTGGTTACTAGGAGGATTGCAGGGGGATTGAGGTAAAACTTAAAAAAGGGAACTGGAATTTAGTATGGTTGAGCTGCTGTGCAGAGTGGGCTGTGGTGTGAAAGCTGTTTTTACAAAGAAGGACTGTGATAAGCGATCTAGTATAAGGCTCATTTTGGGCTCATAACTCTTCAGCATGTCCATGTCAGATGTATATGAAGGAACAGGGAATATCACCATCCTCCCTGTAGATAACACAGTGATAACCTCAGCAAAGGAGGATGGGAAAGGTGTACAGGTGCACATGCAAAGGCTGAACAAAGGGTAATAAAGGTTGCAGCTTCACTCCAGGTGAATGCAAAGTACGGTACTCAAGATACAGAAATCCTGATATGAGGTATCACATAGTAGGGTGGAACTTTCTAATAGCACCAAAAGAATCTGGGGTGTCCGTCCCTGTTATACTGAATTACCAGGAGCAGAATAAGATGGTTTTGATCACAACAAAGAGATTGCTCATTTTTATCCTAAGAGATGTTGGGGGGATGTGGGGTGTCATGAAGCAGAGAAGTAATGCTTCCATTCTACTTAGTCATAATCAGGCTACACGTTTAGTACTGCATGCAGTTCTGAAAACTTTATGAACAGGGAGACATCAGGAAGTTAAAATTAGCCCAGAGAATAGCCACAAAATGAATGAGCAGGATGAAGAAGGTTATGAATAGATATAGCATCTTTTCTGCAGAGACCAGAATGGACAAGAAGACCTGGTATGAATGAATACGATCATATCAGGGTTATAACACGGGCTTGTCCTGAATAGGAAGGAGGGAGGAGGCCAAAGACACAACAGTGCATATACCAACAACTCGATATTTCTGTGAAAGTACTACTTCATGAAGAGGATTGTGGACCCAAGGAGTGGGTTATTGGAAGGGGTGGTTGATAAGCAATCCACAGAGGTGTTACAGATGATGTAACATGTGGAGAAATAAAAAAAAAAAACAATGGAGAAATGGAAGGAAACTAGAATGTTGCAAACACAAAAAGTTTACATAGTGTAATTTCTATTGTCTTTTTCTGTCATAATCCAAATAATGCAGTATAAAATAAAAATCTAGAATAGAGCCACAGGCTTCCCATAATGAAACTTTTGAATAACATATTTTGGAAAATGTCTATTTCAAACTATATAATTATCGTCTGGTGTTTGTGCTAAGTATATTTAGTAGTAGATGGCCTGGACAATCTGTAGCTCCACGCTCCTGAAGGTAAAGGTACAGTGCAACCAATATCATATGCTAGTAGCTGAGGTGAACGTATATAGTTCTTTTTGTTTCATCCTGTGGATTATACCATCTGTCAATTTAAAATAAAAAGTAAAAAATATGAACTGATAATGACCTACAGCCTATAGTCCTCGGTTTCATTTCCTTCCTTTAGTTTTGATTTATCTACTTTGGCAATCTGAGCATATCATGTAGCCCAAGACTGTTTTTTTCTATTTCACATTTGAATTGAAACATTTGTGCTTAGTGGCCTTTTCAATTTTATCAAAAAATACACTTTAGTAGGGGATGGTTTGACAACAAGTAAACAAAATCCTCCTGGCCAATCTGGGTATGAGTCTCGAAGGCACAGTTCCTTGGTAGGAGTTCTCTACTTCTATCTTTGTTTGTAGCTAGTGTTTAGTCTTTCTCATTTTAGACATGTAATTATGTCTCTTCACTATTAGAAAGAATAATCAGCTGCCTTGGCATGGCATGTGTCATGTGTGGACTAAATGCTCTTGGTGTGGCATGTGTCATGTGTGGATTAAATGCTCTTGGTGTGGCATGTGTCATGTGTGGATTAAATACCCTTGGTGTGGCACATGTCATGTGTGGAATAAATGCCCCTTGGTGTGGACTAAATGCCCTTGGTGTGGCACCTGTCATAAGTGGATTAAATGTCTTCACCATCATTGTGAGCTCTACAATGGTGATTTCAGGTCTGTAGCCAGACAGTTGTGCATTCAAGATGGCTAATTTTTGTTTGCACTTTCAAAGAGCTGTTGAAAGCTTACAGATGTAAAACCATTGATATTTGGACATGCAGTAGTGTAATTGATAACACAGATACAGAAGTTGTCTAAAGTTGGGGCATTCATCATCCAGCTTTGCAACATGAAGGACTGGATTTTGTGGTTATGACTAGAAAGCCTTGGAGAACAACATACAGTTTGTTTACCAACACATTTGAGCAAAAATGAGATATCTGGAGAAGATTAAGCCTCTTCTGTCATTCTTATAAGCCAAACAAATTTAAATAATATATTTCAATGGAGATGGTGAAAAACAATATATATATATATATATATATATATATATATATATATATATATATATATATATATATATATATATCAGAGAAGATGTTGAAAGCCATAGAAAGTATAACATGTCCTTATGCAGATGACCCTCTTTCTAAATTTTTGAAGATAAAGTAAATTCGTCTTTTATCTTAAATAAAATGTCGACTCTCAGGATAAAAACAGGATGTTTTCTGTTCCAGTACACTTTCTTCTCAGCAATTTGACTTTTGCAAAATGAATAAAGTGATTCCTGATACTTTATGCTGCCCTTGATTGAGTGCAATATTCTTGTCCTGCACTTATCAGGATTTCTGATACTGTTTAGAGGAACTGTAATCACCTTATACACATGCAGCTGCAGTCTGAAGTACTCCTGAGCACTGGTGAGGGGCTTGTGCTGGAGGTTTGATGCTGGTTATGTCTCTATTTATGGCTATCATTTATTAGGACAACTTGCAGTATTCAAAATGCAGACAGGGGCCTGGAGTCGTAATAATCTAATTCTGCCAGTCATTATTTTCACAAAATCTGGCAAAGACAACATAACCAAGTTTCATTTTGTATCCCTCCTTCCACCCTGAAAATAACATTTGAGTCACAGTCTCCATGATCAATGACATAGGATCAAACATATTCCTGCAGTGACAATTTTCACCCTACCTAAATGTCTGGTGTAGAACATTTGGAAATGGCATTGCTGATGCTCATTATGAAGTGTTTTTGATCCCTAGGATGTGCTTTACCCTCATGCTTTCCTTATACAGGGAAGTGGAAATGGAATGACATCATTATATGGATTAATCTTTGCTTCTACAATTTAGACACAGAATATGCAGCTGCACAGGGCTGGGGGTGGGGAGCGGTGGGGGGGGGCAGTGTAAGCCACAGTAGAAATCCTTTTAGATTGGGAACGCTACTCATTATGCTCAGAATCTATCCCTGGGATGACATTGGAATTCCTATGTCCATTCTCAAACTTGGATTATTAAAGTCTTAATTATGCATCCTTCCTTTGTATCAATAGACCTTCCCCAATTAGTCAACTTTCCAAACTGTTTCCAGCGAAATGGTTACTAGATTTTAAAGATGAGGGTCTTGAATGTTTCTTTTTATGGAATCATTTAGATATCAGACTTATGGACTGTGATAACCATGTAGGACAGCTGTCAGAGGTGAACATTCCCCCATTTAAAACTTTCAAAGAGGTGATGAAATTTGATGTCCATTCTGTGATATAGACATCTTTTTTGCAGTGGTACTTGTGGAAAATCTGGTTGAAAAGAAGATTCATTTCAGCTATCAAAAATTCAGAACTGAGATCTTTAGGAGGAATATAACCAAGAACCTACAAGTAACTAACCAAAAACTGTGGAAGCACATTCAGCATTCAGTTAAAAACCAAAGGAGTAGACAGTTGAGTCTGCTAACTAAATGCAACAGGGGGAAATGGGTAAATGTCTGTTATTTCATGCTGACAGTCTCCTAAGCAGAATTGATTAAAAAACTGTTGCTGGTATGCATGATTAATGCTACACTTTCTAGCTATGTCATTTTCTGATTTAAATTACCCTCAAAAGGTCAGGCTGTAATATAAATGATTCATTTAATATAAATTTTAAAAGTGCAGAAGTAGCGATGACGCATACTTATCAATAAATAGACAAATATTTTTAGCAAGTAGAACAGACTGAATCAGCATTCATTACAAAAACAAGACAAGGATATAAAAATAATAAAATGGCAAATATGCTAAATCTGTAGGTTGTCTACTGCTGAGACTAATTTCTAATTTTCTTAATGGGAACAGTAAAGTCTGAAAGCATGGAGCATGACAGGATGCTATCCACCTACTCAAAGATATCAAAAGGCATAGCACAATGATATGTCCTTGGACCACATGTTGAACTTATGAATACAAATGCTAACAATACTGAACTGTTATGTAGGCAGTACCATGAAACAGCAAACTAAACATGTTTTAAGGAATTATGTAAGCAGGCTAATGTTTTATTTCCACTATCAGCCTTATATTTCCATACCATTACTAATATCTAAAACAAACAAGCAAAATATTTGACTTCTGCCCTTGAAATGATCTGGCTAACTGATTCTTGAATGCCTGACATTCTTATTATATGGGTAGAAACCAAAACTTAATGCAACTTTTTCATGTGTATATAAATATACTTATTAAATAAACTGGCCTGTAAAAATCTTTAATATATATGAATGAAGCTCAGGCTAAGGTTTTTATTGCATTGAAATAATACATTTCTCTTTCATTTGTGTAGCTAATGTACTGCATATTTCTATTTATCAGTGCACTATTTAGATATGGGGCGACCACGGTGGTGCAGTGGTTAGCACTGCTGCCTCACAGCAAGAGGTTCTCTGGTTCAATCCTCAGCTGGGGTGCCTTCTGTGCAGAGTCTGCATGTCCTTCCCTGTGGTCACGTGGGTTTCCTCAGGATGCTCTGGTTTCCTTCCACATCCCAAAGACATGCTGTAGGTGGATTGGACTCTCTAAGCTTTCCCTAGGTGTGAGTATGTGCATATGTGTGCCTTCTGTGGAAGGTTGGGCACTGGGCTGGAAACTCAACACCATAAAACTCCACTGCCAATCATGAGCAGACAAGGTGATCCACTATGGTGACCCCTAACCAGGAAAAGCAAGAAGAAGAAGTGCACTATTTAGATGTAAAGTAAATGGTTCATTTATAAAATCAAGCATTATTGGCCAGTGCCACTTATAATTGTTAGTTTGACAGTTTGAAATTTCATCTGACCTTCTGTTTGGCAGTTTGCTGACCTTCCAATTTGCCTAAGGAAGGTGCCTCACAAACCTTACATTAAGTATTTTGACCTAAATTAAAAAGTACTTATACAAAATATGTTTACACTTATTTTAGCTACTGGTTACTCATTTATTGCTTGCCAAGCCAGAGCTTTTTCAAAAACATTTTGTTTAATGAATCACTCCTGATAAAAAAGTTCAAAGACTTTGAAATGTTCTTATGTGCAATTCTGCAACAGTTTATAAAATATATACTTACTGCTGGGATGTCTGCTTGAGAGTCACTTTACTTGGAAATATTGTCGTAAGAAGAGGGAAAAAGTGGTAGAATTACGCAAAAAGGCACAGCTCTAAGCCAAAGAACTGAGTCCACTTTCCTCCCTGCCAGTGAAAAATATTGGCTTAGATTATCCAGCATACAATTGTTTTCTGAAGTTGCAATGCTAGATTTGCTTAAATGGTGGTCTGAACATATCCCATAACTTTTGCTATGAAGCAACCAAGGGAATATTATATATTTCACTCTGCAGGAAAAATGCCCTGTTGTTGCTTTGTAGAGCTCTTGTTTAACAATACTGCTGAGGTAGCAACAGTTCTTTATAAGCATATTCCATGCCAACAGTGATCTAGTTTATTGCTTTGTCCTAGTGATATGTGACATAATTCATCTTGTATCATTACTGATGCTCAGGATGACCTCTGTCTGGGATTGTCAAGGTCATCCTGGAATGCACTGTAACCAAGTGATGGCATCATTTGTAGGAAATGAGGAAAACCTTGGATCAGGTCAGTGAATTATTACGTCTACACATCAGTCTGGAGATGGAACAACATAGATATTACGCATAAAACAAATGTTCCCTCTGGATCAATTTCTCCACATTGTGGATTCAGTATTATTTATGAAATTATTCATCAGTTAGAGAACAGACTATTTCTTAAGCAGAACTCCTGTCATATGTGCAGTTGCAAGTGAGTGGTTTCAAAACAAGCTATAAATCAACATAAGTTACACAATATGCCAACTGCAGGCTCTGAAATGCTTCTTGGACAAGTGCTAATGGTGATTATTTAGAACAGTGGACCTTGCATAACTGTTTGGCCATTATACAAATCAAATAATAAGCAAGTGGGATCAGGCAACTAGTCATTTTTTCTCCACAGAAATTAGCCACAGCAGTTATGTCTACTCCATCAGTTTATATCAGGTATCCAGCTAACTAGTCAATCTTTCCTCTGCCAAATGCCCACTAGTCATGCAAAATCAGATAGTGATTGTTAAAACTGAGCAAATGACAAGAGAATCAATTACTTTCATCCAACCAACTCCAACCCCCACCAAATGGTTATAGTCGCGATGCCTGATGGCTATGTAATATTACGTCACCTCCTCATCCAGAGACATTGAAAATAGGAACAAAGGCCTTTGAAATGTAAGTTCATCCAGCTAAAAATCTGGGTGTCTAGTAAGCATAAAATTTGAGTAATGTATTGTACATAACTGTTCTCTCTTTCCGTAGGAATATGGGGAAATACTCATATACACGTTGAAAAAATGGGGTGACAAGAATGATGAAAAAAGATAAGTACATTTTCAAAGTGGTAGTGTAAAATCCATAGATTTTTGTGAATTTTATTGCAAAATTCTACCACACAAGGTCATTTATTTTTGTTTCAGAAAAAGAGATGCATGAAATGTGCCCTCTTTCTTTATTGGTGACACTAGTGTGCTGGTCGTGTGATGGGAAGATTCAGTAAAATATTGATGAATTTCTATCTGGGTTTAAAAGAGGTAAGCCAAAGACTGCATGTTATGGTAAAAATGATCCCAAAGGTAGTACTTTTTTGGTAATTGTATTTATTGCAAAGTAGTGTCAAGAGATAACTCCTTCACATCGGTTAATATCAACAAAGTTTTTGATATTAGATGTCATTACTTGTAATATGGAATGGGTAGTGTATATGGCAGTGTGTCAGTGTGGTGCTTTCTATGTGGGACAGCCTTCACGTCCTTTTAAACACAGAATAGCACTGCATATTAGTGATATAAAGTGTAAAAGAACTAGAAGTGCATTATTTAAACATCTGTTAGATCACCCTTTTGTAGGTATTGAAGGGGGATTACTTGTCAGTTAATACAAAAAATTGTATTCTAGATCACAAAGAAAGAATGTGGATCATCAGGTATGGATGTTTATACAAACCTGGTTTAAATGAAACATTTTAGTAATATTTTTAGTTCTTTAGGTTCAGCTATATTAGTAATTGATACTTTAATTTTTTTTCAGGCTGCTTGACCTTTATATATCTCATTTTTGGGATCACTTCCTGTATTTACTTCCTGTATGCACTGAAGATGCCATGGGACGAAACCAGTCTGTACCTGTTTTGGCTGTTGCGTTACCATATATTTGATCGTTGCTGATTTTTAGGCAGAGTTTCATCTTGCCTTGGATTTTTAAGCCATTTGGATTAATAAAGACTTTAACTGTTTTCGAAGCTTTTGGAGTGCTGGTTCATTTATGTAAGCTGCATTATTTGGATCCGTGGTGCACTTGTCATGATGTGTTTATATATATATATATATATATATATATATATATATATATATATATATATATATATGTATCGGTGTATTAAGTCTAAGAGACATTTTATTTAAACACAAAATGTCTAAAAATTTCATCTAAAACATTAGTCAAATCACAGTGCATCTAAAACTTTATATACTGTAAACACTTCTCCAAAACTTCTTCCTTCACCCCTCACACCACCCTTACTTAAACATGCTAAGTGTACGGTTGTGCAAATGCAGAGAAATAAGAAAACACCACACAGAGTGAATCATTATTGACATACAAACTTCTGGGTGAGGATTAAATGGTGTAGTATACTAATTTGCCTTGTAATTCCTACCTCCTTAGCACCTTAAACCATGTTAGCATTTAGTCTCTATTTCCTTTCACACAGTTCTACCAAATGAGATTATACTTAATGTGTTATAGTCTAAATGAGTTTAAGATCAAGTTTTCACATATTTCTGGTATAGCTTAAATAAGTCTATTACGAGTCATCACTTATCCATGTATATACAGATATATATATATATATATATATATATATATATATATATATATAGAGAGAGAGAGAGAGAGAGAGAGATTAGATCATTAGATCTTTATCTAAATCTGTCTCTGTCTATCTATATGTATGCGCTGTGTGTGTGTGTGTGTGTCTGTGTGTGTGTGTGTGTGTGTGTGTGTGTGTGTGTGTGTGTGTGTGTGTGTGTGTGTGTGTGTGTGTCTGTGTGTGTATATATATATATATATATATATATATATATATATATATATATGCTTGTGCGTGTGTGTGTGTGTGTGTGTGTGTGTGTGTGTGTGTGTGTATATATATATATATATATATATATATAGATAGATATTTATGGGTCTACTTCAGTATACTGAAGTTTCACTTATCTGGCATTGAAATTTCCCAGAGGAAAGGACCGACAACTTCACAAGACTGACATGAGAAACACCGACTTTTCACATGAGGTAAGTAACCACTTGGCCATCCTGTTGAACTTTGCCCCTTACCCCCGCGGTAGTGTGGTCTTGGAGTTGGTATATTTAGTTAGGCGGGTGTGGGGGAAGTGAAGCCCCACACTGGTGTGTTTAGTTTTATTTTGTTTTTGTTGTTTTATTTAGGACTTACCTTCGGTAAGAAGTCGGTGTATTGGATGTCAGTGTTGTGCAGTTGTCAGTCCTTTCATCTCAGGGAAGTGGGAGTTGGGTAAGAGAAACGTCTGTGTTTTGAAGTAGATCTATATATATATATATATATATATATATATATATATATATATATATATATATATATATGTATATATATAAATACACAGTGGATTACACACCCCTGTTAAAATGCCATGTTTTTGTGATATAAAAAGACCACAATAAATGATTTCAAAACTTTTCCCACCTTTAATGTGACCTATAACCTGTACAATTCAATTGAAAAACAAATAAATATGTCAGGGGAAAAAATATATAAAAATAAAAAACCTACAATAAGCTGGTTGCATAAGTGTGCACACCCTTAAGCTAATACTTTGTTGAAGCACCTTTTGATTTAATTACAGCATTCAGTCTTCTTGAGTACATACCTGCCATCAATTAAAGAGACTCTGATTAATAAAATATGGGACAACAGTGATGTTGCAAAGAACTGGACATCCCTCCATAATTGATGAAAAGACAAGGCAAAAACTGGTCAGGGAGGCTGCCAAGAGACCTACAGCAACACTGAAGGAGCTGCAGGAATATCTGGCAAGTACTGGTTCTGTACTGCATATGACAACAATCTCCCATATTTTCCATATGTCTGGGCAATGGGGTAGGGTTGCAAGACAGAAACCTTTTCTTACACAGAAAAACATCCAGGCCTGGCTAAAATTTGCAAAACAATACATCGTGTCCCAAAAGCATGTGGCAAAATATGTTATGGTCTGATGAAACCAAGGTTGAACTTTTTGTCCACAATTCCAAAAGGTATTTTTGGTGCAAAAACAACACTTCACATCACCAAAAGAACACCATCCTCATGATGAAGCATGGTGGTGGCAGCATCGTGCTTTGGGGGTGCTTTTCTTTAGCTGGAACTGAGGCTTTAGTCAAGGTGGAGGGAATTATGAACAGTTCCAAATACCAGTCACTTTTGGCCCAAAACCGTCAGGCATCTGCTAGAAAGCTGAAGATGAAGAGGAATTTAACATTTCAGCATGACAAAGACCCCAAGAATACATCCAAATCAACAAAAGAATGGCTTCATCAGAAGAAAATTAAAGTTTTGGAATGGCCCAGCCAGAGCCCAGACCTAAATCCAATAGAAAATCTGTGGGTTGAACTGAAGCGGGCTGTGCACAAGAGATGTCCTCACAATCTGACAGATTTGGAGTGCTTTTGCAAGGAAGAGTAGGCAAATATTGCCAAGTCAAGATGTGCCATGCTGATAGACTCCTTCCCAAGAAGACTAAATGCTGTAAGTAAATCTAAAGGTGCTTCAACAAAGTATTAGTTTAAGGGTGAGCAGACTTATGCAACCAGCTTATTGTATGTTTATTTTATTTTTTATATTTTTCCCCTAACGGATTTGTTTGTTTGTTTTTCAATTAAATTGTACAGGCTATAGGTCACATTAAAGGTGGGAAAGGTTTTGAAATGATTTATTGTAGTCTTATTTTTTGTATCACAAAAACCTGTATTTTAACAGGTGTGTGTAAACTTTTTATATCCACTGTATATATATATATATATATATATATATATATATATATATATATATATATATAGATGCTACAAAATATTAGAGAAAATGGTCTTACTGGCCTGCTTATCTCTTTTTCAAACAATGTTTTTCAAAGGTTTTCTTAAGAGTAATGTTCCTTTTCAATTAAATACATTACTGATTGCTGTTCTGCCTCAAACATGACAAAGGGAGGGCTGTTGTGAGTAACTACAAACCTATTTCCTTGATATGCTCAGAGGTAAAAGTTCAAGGTAAAATGTTATTTACTGAACTGGTGTTAAGCACGTTGAGAAAGTCTGGCTTTGTTCCAGGGCACAGTAGATCATTAAAGGGCCCTTTCCATGATTTTGGCCATCCATTTTAGTTTGCCATTTTCTCCACTGTAGTGCAATCTCGGAATTGCTATATTTAGTTATACAGCCCCGCATGTTGGGTGTGTGGGGGTTGAATTCCCCCACATTTTTTGTTTGAAGTGGTGTGTTTGTCGTTTGACAGCAAGCGATTTCTTTCCCAGGGAAAGAAATTGCTGTTCTGAATGATTAATTGCTGTTCTGAACTATTGCAGTTTAGTGCGTTCATTCAGTATGTTTTGATGAAGAGGTGTTCACTGAATGCCTCTTTGAGATTTTAATATAGATCCCTATAAACCATATCTCAGTAACTTCACGAATGTCTGCATTATCCAGGGTAAAGAGAGGTTGGAGGTGCAGAGTTTCTTGTTTAGACTCATGGTGTTGACCAGTAACACCTTTAGATTTTAACCAGTGCACCTTTAGATTTTCTAAGGTTGGTTTTGCTATGTCAGAAGGTTTGCTAATTCAGCATTGCCTAAAAAAGACAAAATGTGGGAGGACAATAGTTTAGCCAATATTCAAAAGCTTAGCGGGGATAGGTGCAAACCATCCTGGCAAAGCAGCATGGTCTGTTGACCATATCCTTCTTTGCTGGCAAATATTGTACCCCTTTGGAGTAACATCAAAAACTTAGTCAACTATTAAAGTTGATCATCTTCATTTCATATAGTGGGATCATCCTTGGAGACCTTAGAATGCTGCTCAAGGCTAGGCACATATTGGCCTGGGACAGATAATCTGAGAGCTCCATCATGTCTCTCTTCTTATAGCAAGGGGTAGGTTATTTAAATTCACATCAACTATGACTGAAGCTTAATGGTACTTGCTATCCAAAGACCTGACTGTATGTGCAATCCTGCATGGCCCTTGATAGGCAACTGACTGTGACTTTCACTTACTCAGCTTGGTGAGTGGGATATCCATATGTTTCATAATGGAATTATGACCAAAATATTGAGTTGTGCGTTGGTTTGTCTTATGGGCTTAAAGTTGAGAATTTATGAGAAGGGGCTGCATGTGTTGTTTTGTATGTTGTTTTGGTGAAGTGCTTTTGCGGATATTTCTTGTAGGTGCTGTGCCTGAGAGGTTTTGGAGGTTTAGGAAATTTACATTTAAGAGCTTCAGCATATACGGGTCTATGTGTCTCATCCATCTGGTGTATAGTGGGTGTAATGAGTGAATTACTGATAACTTGATTTATATTAAGAGTGTATGTTAGAGCCCTACCTACAGTGATATTATGTAATTATATCTCTCACATATCTTATCATTTTTTTTTTAAGAATTATTTGGTTGTCACTAAGCATGAGGCAATTGCTACATTGCCTTAGGGCATACATATCCACTAAGCTGGCTGCAGAGAAAGCAGGAAAGTTAATTTCATGGTTATAGACCCTTTTTACTTGTTCAGACAGTTACTGAAGGAGTAAAAAGTAAAAAGAGCTAAAAAGAGCATTATCTAATGCAAAACGTGAGAGGTAATGCATGTCACCGTGCAGGGCAGCTTCTCTTTGCACAATGGGGCACTGAGAAAACATCAACCTGATGCACAATTAATACTATTGCATAAACAGGCTGACTTCATACAGGCACACAAAACTGACTAAACATACAAAATAGCCTTGTGGCCAGTCACTGGGTCACACTCAGACTCATAAATCAAAGAACACTATGCATTTTTCTGTGATTCCCAGCTCAGAACAGACATGGCTACTCTCCTTTCCCACTACCACTACAGATCAAGTCCTGAGTCTCCTTCATGTAGACTTCCAAAGATGAAGTCCTAAAGTTGGAACTAAGTTGCAAATAAATGACTAAACCAGGAGTCACTCTACTAAAAATTACTCAAGAGTGCAGGAGCCATCAATGAGGTCAGAGAAATGCAATGGCACTTTATAGTGATAATGTGCAATAAAATATAACCAGTAATGCAAATATACATCAGCAACATGTGTAAAATAAGTTACACAAGTGCAAAAACAATCAGATGTACTTATCTTGTGTTTGGATTGCATTGGATTCAAGCTAAACTCTCTAAAAACACCAAACATTTGTGAGTTCTGTGGAAGGTTGTGTGCCGGGCTGGTAACTCAACACTGTAAAACTCCACTGCCAATCATGAGCGGACAGATGATCCGCTGTGGCGACCCCTAACTGGGAAAAGCCGGAAGAAGAAGAAGTCAAATTGCTGATCATTGATCATTGCTAGGGCTTTGAATGCACATTTTATTTGCTGAGTATCTGTCCATAATGTTTCCATTTCTCAATATGTTGGCTTTGAATTTCAGGCAATCAACTATGGGATTCTTCCTCAAAACTTGTTTTCTCATGGCTCCCAAGTATATAACAAAGTTCAGAAGGCTTAGGATTTTGCTTGAAAATGTTTCTATAGCTATTGTTATACTACAAGCAGACGTCAGAAAATATTTCCTGTAGTAGATAATGATTGTTGGACATGTGAAGGGAAAGAAAGACAGAGGAAATTGTGAACATGCTTTTTGGGACTGTAATGAGTTGGCAGAGTTAAAGAAAATCCTTACAAGAACTTTGTCTATAATTTTGGGGGAAAAAATGATCATAAGTAAGAATATTGTTGTTTTGAGACAGGCTATAGGATCTAATTGTTTAGACATAGTAAGGCATTGATCAATGTTATCAGCTGCCAAAAAGCAATTACTTGAAAATAGAAATCACAATCCAAACCATTGAAAACCAAAGTACTGAATATTATGAAGGAGATAAACAAACTAGAGGTGGGTTCTTCAGGAAAATGGAAAGAGCAAATTGCATAGAAATAAGTGGAATATATGGAAAATAATATATGGAGAATTATATTCAGGAGAAACATAATCTAAGGGAGGATGGGACTTGAGCAAATTATGTAATGCTGGAATCAATTATAAGTACTAAAGAGAAAACATTTATAACACATGAAATTCATGAAAAATATGTACAGTGGTTTGATTTTTTCTATAACTGCTTGTGTGTCCATGCCATTTTTTAACTGCTGTGAATTTAATAAAGGTGTTTATAAAACTGTATCTTCATTATTTATCAACATTATCACAATAAATAAATCATGTATGCTGTGCATATGTAGACATTATCTCAATTTGGCAGGCTTATGTTTCACTTTATATGGTTTTAACCAAGTGGAATAATGTTCAATATTTTCAGCAGTTTAATTGCAAATGTAATTTCCAAAGAATGCACTTTTTCTTAAAAGGAAATTGTTTGCCTGTGTTATTCAAAACCAAGTTCTGAATAACAATAAGTATTTAGTGCTGTTAATGAGAAGTAATGGTTTAACAAAACACATGTTAATGACAAACTTGTCTTAAATTATTCTAGCCTGATCTTGTCTAATTATTAGCCCTCACACCACCCAACACCATTAAACTGCATAGGCCTACTAGAACCCTAACTGTAAGTCTAAAACTCCAACTTAGTTCCTAACCCTAACCTGAGTCATTGTTCCCCAACCCACAATCTCTACTCCCTCTTCCTAAACCAAAATTTCTTCATTAGTTCTTAAACCTAAAACTCTACTTCTTATCCCTCACCCTAAGGTACCTGATAGCTAATTGAACCTAATATTCCACTACCCTTCCCTAAACTTAAAGTCCCTGCCTCTCAGTAAACCTAGAACTTCACTCCCCCTCCATAAACCTAAACTCCAACATTACTTCATAACCTTAAACTCCTCTTCTGATCCCTAAAACTCCCCTGCTGCACCCTAACCCTAAGCTTACCTCTTAGGACCTAACCCTAAAACTCCTTTACTACTCCCTAACCTTAAGCTTCCCTCCTAGGGCCTAACCCTAAAACTGCCCTGCTGCATCCTAACCATAAGCTTCCCTCCTAGGCCCTAATCCTAAAATTCCCTTCCCACTCCCTAAACCTTAATCCCTCTCCCAATGGCTTCCTGAAACTATATGGCATACTGCTGCACCTTTCACTCACTCACCATGGCTAATGCATTTACCTTACCTGAACTTGGAACAATATGTTGAGACAAGATACAGCAGCTTCACTGTCACTGCCTGCCTGACACACCTTTGCCCAAACTCATACCTGAGTTTGAGCATGAGTGGCAGCTTGTGCCACCTGCAAAATGCTGGAATCCATTGTTTCAACAAAGTGGTCTTTGAGTGCCTCGAAGTCGGGCAGTTGTGACAGACCTAGCAGGGAAAACTCATTAAGATGATATAAGGAAATAGGGGATGGAGATATTGAAAACCATCATCGTTAGGAGAGTATGCTTTAAATAATGAATACAATGATATAACCTTCCTTTTTTGCAGCACTTTCTCATAGATTTGCAATAATGACATTTATTTAACACATTTCCTGCCATCGTAGGTTCATAGGTAGGTACTAGGCTATCGGCCCAAGGGCCTATGTAAGCCCTAGCCAACAAGGTTCCCTGGCTTTTGCCACCCAAAAAGGTTATTTTCCTGTGCCCCCATTGAGCAGAGCCGCAGAAGTGATCCCCAGGGTGAATTTCCTATTTCTCATCCACTCATCAAGATTTGTTTTTAAGAGTGCTAATGAGGAACTCTGCTTGACATAGATAGGTAGCTTGTTCCAGAGTATGGGAAATCTCTGGACAGGAATTTATCCCTCCAGTATGTTCTGTTTATTGTGTGACAAGGTTTAGGTCCCTGTAGTGTGTAGCTCAGAGGAATTGGGATTTCTTTAGGTGTAGCATGTCCAACAGCTCTGGGTTTGACATAGCTTTATATGTTAGGCAGAGATCACAAAGACATTGCATTCTTATATCAAGAATATAGTATGGGCCAGCTTTATTTTTTATTCATTTATTCCTTTTGCTTACAGGGAAAGTCTAGCTGGGCACAGGACCTATTTTCAGCAGAGGCCCAGGGAGAAAGGCTCCAATATACAGCAACAGTAATAGACAGTGATGCTAACATATGAAATGCAATCATATATAATAGTTTCCATTATGTTTCAAAAGAGGAAGAACTTAGTTTCAAATATATTTATTATATTCTCAGTACAGACAGCCATATTGTTGTATTTTCAACATAAAGCAATATGCCTTGCAAGAGGTACAGTGTTGAGAGAGCTAGAGTTGAGAAATAGAAGACAAGGGTAGTTGAGAGTGAAGGAGTGTAACAAAAGTAAGGTAAAGAGAGTGAGTTTCACTACAGTTAGGAGGAGGATATGGAGGAAGGTGAGCAGTGATGAGGTTAAAGAGGAGTGAAGTATTATGTGGCACAGCACATTTGCAGAATCAGGAGTTGAACAAGTGAGACTTCAGCTGTCGTTGAATGACTTTAATGAACAGTCCTGTCTTACGTTTAGGGGGATGGAGTTCTAAGTTTTTGACACTTGATGAGAGTAGAGGGAAAAGCCTGCAGAATTACTCAGTTTTGATATATGTAGAAAGTCTTTGTCAGAAGAGCACCAGCTTCTGTGTGGGTTGTATGGTTGTACAAGGTTGGCTAGAGATGGACAGTCATTTGATATGTTTATTAGATTGTGGATAACAGGGAGATGGGAGTCTTTGAGCTGGTGTGATATTTCAAGCCACTGAAAGTCTCTGAGGGTCATACAGTGATATGATCTACGGTTGAGACTGGCTGCATATTTTCGACCTGGTTGTAGCACTGCTCGAGTTTGTTTACCTAAGTTAGTTGGATGTTTATCAGTAATGGTGCTGAGTAGCAGAGGGTAAGAAGTAGGAAGTTAGTGGTGATATGACACCCTGTAGGGATAGGGGTTTTGATGTGTTATATTCAATGTATGTTGAATGTAGAAATCAAACTTCAGCTCTTCATCTATGTAAATTTGTAGTAGTATGGTTTGTCTGACAAGTTTCATTTTAATACTGTTGGAAGGGGTAATAGGGAAGGATGCTTTCATTATTGAAAGTGTTTGAGAGTGAAGAGATTTAGCATGGTTTTGTTAGGGTTTAGCAATAGCCTGGAGGTAGTCATCCAGTCATCCAGTTCTCTGTAGAAGTATAGGATTCCTGGGTCAGTTTATATGGGGAATCAAGGCTGTTTACTGAGTAGATGATGGTAGAAACATCTGTGTATTGTGCTGAGGTAGCATTCTTACTGGTCAGATCAGTCATTAACAAAAGTGCTGAAAAGGATAGGTCCCACTATGGATCCTTGTGGGATGCCAACAGGAAGAAAAGATGTCAATGAGCCATTTTGCTGCCTGGAGTCTGTTTGAAAGGTATCTAGAAAACCAGGATAGAGAGGAATTGTCAAAGCCAGGACTAGCAATTTTGCAGGATTGTAAGTAAGAGATAGTGTTGAAAGCTTTAAATAGATCAAGAAGGACAGCAGATAGACATTTACCATCATTTCTTTTTGCATTAACAGTGTTTGTGAAGTTAAAGAGTATAGTGGAGGTACTGTGTTGGGGACAAAAAAACATACTGTGAAGGTTAGAGGAGTACATTTTATTTGATATAGTATAGAATTTGGGTTTTAATGTACTTTTCAAAAGTATGTAAAATTACATACAATTTATTGATAGACTGAGACTTGGTAAGGTATGGCATTTGCTGCCATTTTTAGATATTCACCAGGTAGATTGTCTGTTGCTAGAAAGGTGGGTTTTAGTTTAAGTAGTAGTTTCTTTTTTTAATTATAGTATTGGGGAATGTCTGGAGAGTATGGGGAGATTAGAGTTTGCAATTTGTTCATTGAATTGATTTATGTAGAGCTATTCAGAAAGAGACTGATTTGATAAATTTAGAGTTAAATTCATTAGCAAGTTCAGCTGAGTTATTATATTTGAGTGCAGTTGAAAGTTATGTGGAGTGGCCAAAATTTAGAGGCTGATTTATGGAAAACCAGAATAATTTGGGATTCTGATAATTTTATTTTGGAGGTTAGTGTAACATGTTTTTGTTTAATTTAGTATGGTATTTGGCTCTGTTTCTACATTCTCTGAATTTCAGACAGTTGGCTGATTTATTTTTTTTTTCATGGTTGAAGTTTTCTAGGCAGAATTTCTATATTTCTTATGTATGATGTTTCTGGATAGTCAGGGCGCAGGATTTGACTTAAATAATTTTTTCTAAGTGGGACCAGTTCCTGTAGGAATTTTAAGAATATATTATTATTAACGTGATATGTGTCATTGAGTGGTGGGTGCTTTGGGTATGTCCAGTTACACTGTTTTAGGTATGAGATGAATGTATCATTCTTGAAGTTTGATAGGTTACAAGTCACATTAATATGCTGTTGTTCCTGGGTTTTTGATTGCTTTCTTATGGAGAATATAGGAAGATGGTTACTTAATTAGTCTGAGAGGGTCCTGGAATTAGAGATTTTACCTGATGTGGAAGTGAGTATCCACTCTATTGTGGTATCCTTGTTATTTTTATTGAAGAAGTCAGGTGGAGTGGTGATGGATTGTTTTAGACCATATAGATATGTGGTATGGCTGTGGTTGTTAGTGGAAAGAGACAGTGTTGAAGTCATATAAACATTCAGTGCTTCCAGCTTACTAAGTCCAACATGTGCCACCCAGCCACACGTAATCTACTATATCCATTACCTACGATATCTTCCATTCTTTCTTGATGCCTATATAACAGTATCTCTAAGGCTGTCCCTCACTCTCAGAATCGTTAATCTGCTGCTCTCCATCTTTCCCTTTCTATAACTGCAATACTGTATTGTTCACACATTCACTATTATCCCATGTCATCAATTGTATTCTTGTTTGGCTTGCATGCTTAAAATCTAACATTTTTATAACTAGTATTATCTATTTTATTGTATTACTTATTCTGTAATGTAGTGTTCTGTACCATTGCTGCTTGATATCTGTATTTTAAATCTGTAGCTTTATCATGTTGTTTGTTTTTGGAGCTTTTCTCCCCAGGCTTCTACTGAAAACAGACGCATCCTTGCCCAGTAGACCTCCCAGTAAACAAATGCAAATAAATAAATAAATAACTAAAGTCATCTAATAATAGTTTTTGGTGGGTATTTGGATGTTACTCAGCAGAAGAGATCTTCTGCTGTGCTATGATTATTTCCAGGTGGGAAACATACTTCCAATTATATGCAAACTTACTAGTGGTAGTTCACACACTGGTAATGCCTCATTTGCATGAATGCAGTGCTCTCTGACTTTAGGATGATTGGTCATGGAGGCAGCATTCCACAGAAGAGATGTTGACAGGAACATCTTGCACAAGTCACATTATACCTGTACCTCCCAGAATGCACTAGCTGGTGATTGCTGCAAGACATGTTTTTAAACCTTTGATTTTTACATACTGCACTCTAACGACTGGAGTCATGCATAATCTTAAGGTATTACTAAGACCCTCTGCCCTGGCAGGGTATATCATGTCATCAGATCAGGAGTTGACGACAGTTCTGAGGGCTCATGTTATCTTTTGTTTATCTGGCTCTTGTGCTTTGGAATCCTAAGTTGAATTATTTAATATGTGCTTTTAAAAATGTATCACTTTTCTAAAGTGCTTTGTGATAAAGGCACTGTAATAAATGGTAAAGTATATTGGTCACCTCCTAAAACAAGGGCATGTAAATTATCATTGAAGTTGGGTATAACCAACTTATTTTATATATGTATATATATATATATATATATATATATATATATATATATATATATATACCAATTGATACACATTTTGATGTAAAATTGTATTTTTGCATTTTAGTTTTCTGATAATGATGGCTTTCTGAAAACTGTCTTGGAACTAAAAACTCCCATGACATAAATAATGGTTGAACCCACAATGCTTCACTACCTAATTTACAGTATTACCATTCTAAATACTGTTTCCTATTTCCTGGAAAGATGAAGTATCAGCTAGGACTTGCACATGAGACAACTTACATTAAAAATTAGCATATATGATTATGTAATAGTGAAACCGCAATGTGAGAAGTAAGTTGTGTTTGCTTACCCTGAGTTACATATATATGCAAATCAGTGCCCAGTACTTACCATGATAACATTTGTGGATGTGGGTGTTGTCATAGAGAAAAATTGAGTAAAGAGTACACTTAAAAAAATTAAACAGCACACTATATTCTTCATTTCTTCTAAATCATTTGCAGCTTTAACATGAAGAGTATAATACGAAATTAAATTAATTGAAAACCAAAGATGTTTCAGAAAGTGAGCAATACAAATTAAGTTGAATTGAGCTGAGCTTTAACTAGCTACCCTTCCTGATTTTGGCATGTGACGCTAAACATTCCAGTAGGAGATATCTGAAATAAGAATCAAGACACAGTAGCTCTTTTACAAAGGCTGGCATATGCTGGGATAAAAGGCACTGTGTACTGTACCAATAAGTTTAAAAATACAATTTTAATTCCAACTGTTAAACAAAGAGTGAAAAAACAAAACAAAAACAAAACAAACAAAAAAAAAAAAGTAATTTCAAATGGTTAAGAGCTTTTGTCTTGTGCTGTAACTTCCAAGACTTCTTCAGAACCAAAAATTACATATAACCCAGTATATATATATATATATATCTATATATATCTATATATATCTATATATATATATATATATATATATATATATATATATATATAAGGAACTTTTGATTAATAACTTGTAATTGAATTATAGAGTAATAAAAACTTTTCACAATTTAAAGGGGTATTCACAATTACATTTTATTGCACAGTTAAGTGGTGACAAATACAAATAAACAACCAAAAATGTACCTTTGCATATCGGAAATGTATTTAATGGGAAACACTTTATAATCTCAAAATACTGAAATGTCAAATTTCAGTATCTCGAGACTATAAAGTTAAAGTTTTGAAATAGCAAAAGTGCATAATTGTGAATTTGAAAATCGCAAATTTGCGGTTATGGCTTTACGCTACGTAATGTCTGGGGTTGTATGTGGATGGTGTACAGTGCCGTGTGTAGATTTAGGTGTAATGTCAGGTAAGTGAGTGTTTTGTAATGGTTTTGGGTGGGAGTTTGAGTGTATGTGAGTGTGCTGATATGAGTGATATGTGTGTGTGTGTGTATGTGTGTGTGTGTGTGTGTGTGTGTGTGTGTGTGTGTGTGTGTGTGTGTGTGTGTGTGTGTGAGGGACTGCAGAATGCGTGTGCATGAGTTTGCTTTTGTTTTCTGTTTGTGCGATCCCAGAGTTAGTATATATAAGTAGGGGGTGTGGGGGTGCAGGGGGGCTTGCCCCCCTGCTTATTTGTGATGTAGGTTTGTGGATGTGTGTTTTGATTGTTTATTCTGTGGTGTGTGCGTTGTGGTATATGTGCAGTCCTGTGTTTGCTGTGTTTTTGGTGTTTTAAATTTCGTGGTTTTGGGCTTCGCGGTTTTGGGCTTTCAGTGTTGTGTGGATTCGATTTCATGGTCTTGAAAAACTGAAATTCGAGATTTCAGTCTTTCAAGATTATGAAATGAATCTATTTAATGTAAAGCAATTTAGCCAACTGATTTTGACCTTATTTTGTTTTGTAGTGTTCTTAATGTATTTATGTTATGGTTCACACTCATTGATAGTGTTTAGGTAAGAAGTGATTAGCTTTAGGAAATGGACTTTTTATAAATATTTATAATTTTTCATAATGTTTTATCAGAAATATTTTTTTAGGAATGTGGTAGTTTAAATCTTGGAATGAAACCATTTACTGATATTCTATATATACAAAGGTACATTTTTGGTTGCTTATTTTTATTTGTCACCACTTAAATGTGCAAAAATATTTAATTGTGAATACCCCTTTAAATGATGAAATGTTTTTATCACTCCCTAAATTTAATCAAAAATTCCTTCATATATATATATATATATATATATATATATATATATATATATATATATACACATACAGAGGATTATATTTAATTTTGGGTTCTGAAGAGGTTTCAGAAGTTACAGCCTGAGACAAAAGTACTTAACCATTTGAAATTACTTTTTTTTCATTCTTTGTTTAACAGATGGAATTAAAATTGAATTTTAAAATGCTTTTGTGTACAGTTTTACCCCAGCACCTGCCAGCCTTTGGTAAAACACTACTATGTCTTGGTTCTTAGTTTTGAAAAGTAGTGTATAACAATTTTGTGTTTGGTTTTATGACTTTTGTTATGAGATATCTGAATGTGAGAGTGGACTTTAACAGCGGCACTGCATCTTTAATTTTTAGACATCATTTACAATTTTTTTATGATCTCTTTGACAGTATAACTTTTGATTCAATGGATTTTACATATTCTAAATTCATTGTATTTCATTTCTGTTAATCTGTATAATGCCTAGAAAATAAACACTTAAATACACTTAATAATATATTAATAGTTGTTCCTAATCATTCATCATAGCCTACATTTCTTATTTATCTACTACTTGTGAAGCTGTCAGTTTGCCATATTTAGTTTTCTGTAGTTAGAATCTCTTTTCCTACAGCTTATATATAGATGTGCAAATTAGCAAATAAAGAAGGAAGGATTACAACAATAACCTGAAATTACACATTTAAAAAATTGGTACAGTTTCTAGAATCTCAACTCATAAAAATGGAATTTCATTTTCTAATAACTGTAAATTTGTGTTTCAATGCATGCATAGTTAAGCTTTTCTTTGTACAAGTCAGGTCAACTCATACTATTTGTGGCAGCATGACTATAAATAAACTATGAATGTTTTCACCAAATTAAATGCAGAGCAATCATTTTTTTCTGTCACTGCAAGCGCAGAAATTGTTAAAAACATTATAAACACAGACTGACGAATTTTTTTGCAATACCACATTCCTGAATTAACAACAAAATGTGTAAGTGAACTATGATGTACTATTACCTGCCTAACTTTACAAAGTAGCAACATTAATACACTAAATATGCAGGAATGTGGAAACACAAGGCTATAGACTGAAGAATGCTGTCTGCATGCACAAACCATTTGAAGATAACTTTTTCAATGTTTTGAAGAATTGTCTTAATTTCTATTTGACAGCCACCTCATATATTTTCATTTTATTGATCACAAATTTTCAACAAGTGTTGCTACAGTCCAGGTCCAGTGCATGCTAACATTTAGCAATGATGGATGTGCAATATGTTATACCATTAAATACATTTTAATTTTACAGTTCTCACATGGATACATCTCAGATCATGGAAGTCTCAATGGTGAGTCAGCAAATGATGTATGTTGGTAACTTACGGTGCAATGTTAGGATTTCGAAGTATGACACTGCATTCCACTGCACTGAGCTATTGACATTTATGCCTTTGCAATGCTTAGGGCAATGTAACTAACTGTTAGAGCAACTACATTTACTCCAGTGACTCACAGAGTTAAGTGTACAGTAATCAGAAGTAAAGGCAAATGTCAATGGCCTCCAACTGACCAAGTCTGCAGATGATTGCAAACTAGGAGTAGTCATAGATTATCTCCAAGACACTAGCATCCTACAGGAACAACTAACACAGAGAAATAACCACTGCCAAAGCCACGGCTTAAGACTCTGTGGCAAGAAATGCATATTAGTACCATTTGGAAAGTCAGACTTCCTAGGAAATTACCAAATTGTTACTAGATCTCTAGCAGTAGAACTGGTAGTCAAGAATTTGTGTACATATGTAGATAGTAACCTGGCTTTTGACAAACATGTTTCTAAGGTAGTAAGGAAATCCCCTTCAGTATGCACCTGACCAGGCAAATACAACAGTTGGAACATCCACAGAGGTTCCTCACAAAAATAATACAGGGTATAAACAGCATGTACTATGCAGATTGCTTCAAAGCCTTATCTCTATACTCTTTTTCTTATAGACTGTTGAGAGGCGATCTATGCTGGGCATATAAGGCATCTTTGCATCCAACTCTGGTGAACCTTTTGCATATCCTCAAGATAAATATCATCAGTATTACGTGATCTAGGGATTAACCGCGGTGGTGCAAAGGTAGCATTGTTGCCTTAAAGCAAGAGGTTCTCCCGTTCGATTTTTGGCTGGAGTGCCTTCTGTGTGGAGTCTGCATGTCCTCCCCGCAGTCGAGCAGCGTTCGAAAGACATGCGTAGGGTGTGCCTTCATTGAAGGTTGGGCGTCGAGCTGGCACCTCAGCACCATAAAAATCTACTGCCAATCATTAGCGGACTGGAGTTTTGCTGTGGTGACCCCTAACCGGGAAAGGCCAAAAGAAGAACATTATGTGATCTAGGGATTTAAACTTTGCTCGTGACATAAATAAGACATGTTGGAGTGACAGGTATGTGACTCAGAGAACATTCCTTCTCTGGAACAGGCTTCTTTTCATCCATGTGATGCAGACTCTTTCCTAACCCTATTCAAGAGAAACCTGGACCAGTGGATGAGAAACTGGAAATGGATTCCTGGTCCAAGTTTCTGGAAACCTGGACCAGGAATACATTTCCAATTTCTCATTAACTGGTCCAGTTTTCTCTTGAATAGGGTTAGGAAAGAGAAACCTGGACCAGTGAATGAGAAATTGGAAGTATATTCCTGGTCTAGCACCTATGTCTGATATGGATAAAGGCAGCTTGAAAATCTTGCTCTAGCTTACATATACCACTTAAAATAACCACTAAGATACGTAATCTTGTGGGATACATTTGAGAAGCTTGGCTAGGTTTATAAAGGCTCCACTATTTGTTAGCACAGTATACACCTATGAACCTATACCTAATGTGACTCATTCTTATGGATGCACTTAAGAAATATGAATTATTTTATTTGTTTTATTTTATTTATTGCAGATTGCTAGCCATCTAAGTAGACTGTTTAGTTGATCCTTTTCAGGCACAACCCAAGCTCAGGATGAGTTACAAAACACAGCAATAAAACAGCATGCAGTAAAATTACAAAGACAGGGAGAGTTGAAGCTATTCATAGGAATGCTTATATTTTATCTATACATATTAAGTGGTAGAAGGAGCAGATATTTTAAACAGGGATAGGTGTTATCCAGTGGCAGAAAAGGAAGTATACACAACCTCCTCTTGAAGATATTGATTCAGGTTTGTTTTGACCTAATTCAATTGTTTTCTTATCTCTACTGGAATAATATATCATTTTGCTAGGATGAGTCAGAGTGAAGCCATCTTTCCCGACTTGAGTATGAGGGGTCTGCCATAGATGCAGAAGACTTTAGGGGTAGGCATTTACCTAGGGATGAGTACTGGTAACCACTGGTAATCACAGAAAATGCTGAATAACTATTGCCCTCAGTGCATTATGCAGTATTGAAGAACCTGGTAGTATGCAAATGACTGCTTGTAACAGTACTATAAAAAGGAGAAGGTTGCTTTGCAAACACTGCGAGGTACATGTGTCCATCAGCAAAGTTAGATTCTACCAAAACAATACGCTATGCCAAGTGCAGGAAAGGGGCTGCTTACTCCCTGGAGACATAATCCCCATGCTAAATAGGTCCCTCGGCATAGGGGTTGCTGCTGTACAATGCTGCACGATTCTCATTTTTGTTTCTCTGTGTTATATATTCTTGCACAATAGAAACAGGAGCTGCTTTCTTATACCTATTTATAGTGCATTATGGCTTCCAGTCTGACATTCATGAATCATAGCTGCTATATCTTTAAACCATATTCCATGGTACAAATGGGTATAAGGGATATTTTTTCTTGCTATGAAGGACTTGATCATGCATGCTAGCTAAATTATCAAAATCTAGTAATATATGGTTTTACGTTCACGTTGTTTTTGGATTACTCAGAGCTGCCTAACACTTATTGAAGAGTGAATGCATGTGTTTAGTATGCAGATTACACAGCCAAACATTTTTAGTAGTGGTTTAAGAAATGTCTTAATGGAGAAATAAGCATTTAGATTTGGTTTCTGTGGAAAAACCCATGCATAACAAACCAATACAGCATTTTCTCTTTTTTAACATGCTAAAAAATACTGAGATTTATTTTTATTTCATGGGAGATAACCCATCGCAGTCTTATGTCTACTAGGTAGCCAAGTTATATAAAGTGTGTTTCACTGAGGAGCAGGCAAAGGAGCAAGTGTAATAAATTAATGGGAGTATAGAAACCTTTGGCCCATCATTACAAAAGGAAAACATTTTCTTTCATATTTCTTGGGATTATACCCTTCAGATACATATTTAAGGGTGCACAGGGAGATGACAGATAGAAGGATGGACTCAAAGCAGTGAAAATAAAAAAACAAATATATGATTATGCTAAAGATATTGAAGAAAATTAACACAAATATCAACTAAGAAATATGAAAAATTCCCATTTGGAGCATGAGAAAGTTAGATAAGTGACATATAATTATGTACACTGTACATGTCCACTGTAGCCCTAAAAATGTTACTCTGAGCAGCTACAACTGAAAAATATGCATAGTGTTCACAGTTACTTACAGTATATGCCTGGTTACATAAAGACAGTAGCCACCCCCAGCAGAATACTTAGTTACCTGTTTAATGTTGATTATAACTGGTATTGTATGTCTGATGCAAATAATCTTTGAGAAAATACCTTTGTTCAACTTACTTAATTGACTCAGCCTGAATCAACTGTTATCTCAGAACAATGCATATTCTTAAAAGATAGCTGGCATTTTTTATTTTTTTCCATACCTAACAACTGCTTAGACTAATGAAAAAAAGAAGAAAGTTTTTGAAATGAGTACATATAAATTGTTTTTACATGGCTTAATCTGGTAGGGGTCAAGCAGCGGTGGGAAAACTATATGGTTGTAGCACATAAACTAGATGTTCTACTTTTCATTTTTTATGATGATAAAGGCATCTTTTCATCTCTGAAATATATCTGTTTTTGTTTAAGCCTGTTTTTTCAGAAGATGATGACATAAAACCATATTTAGAGTAACTGCATCCAAGCGAACTTCTCCATTCCGTCCTAAATTTATATTGTTCTGATGTAGCTTTTACGTAGGAAGGAATATATCAAGTGAACCAAATTATATCACTTTGGGGACAGATTTTACCTTGTAAAAAATTGTTTCCTTAGATAGTTGAATTAGTTTGTTGCTGGTTTTACAATTATTGCCCTGTGCTCTATATCTGCACTATGTCAACAGCTTTAAATAGAATCACATCCTTCTGAATCATAGCCCTAGGGTATCAAAAGAGCCAAAATATTTAACCAGAAGCAAAATATTACTAGTTCTTCTATTTTTGTTGGTTCAAATCCAGCAGCAGAAAAAAAATTCTTTCATCATATCGGCAAAGGTAAAGCAGAGACAGTTTCATGTCCACTATATCTGGAAAGGCTTGAAACAGCTTTAATGCTCATTTTAGACTTAGTTGAAAGAAAAAAAAAAAAAAATATATATATATATATATATATATATATATATAGCCACACTCAACTCCATGTGCAAAAATGGGAACACACACACACACACAAATATATATGCAGCTGTGTGTGTGTACATATATGTGTGTGTGTGTGTGTGTGTGTGTGTGTGTGTGTGTGTGTGTGTGTGTGTGTGTGTGTGTATGTGTCTCTCTCTCTCTCTCTATATATATATATATATATATATGATTTCAGATGCTTCATTTGACAGTGTGTTTGGTTAACATGTGTTTAGTCGACTGTTTTTAGTCAGCTACAGAGCTGGTCAACATGTGTGCGAGACTACACAATTTTTGGGGTTTCGGGAATATTCCCTTTCCCTGATTTTGTGCGATCTTGGAACTGATATATACAATTGATAGAGGGTATGAGTGGTGCAGCCACACATGTGGGGGGTGGGGGTGCAATGGGGCTAGCCCCTGCTAAAAACAATGCTGTTTTATGTCATTTTGAGTTTTGCATGTACTGAGGTTGTTTCCTGGTGCATGCATAGTAACAGGTCAACATTCAAATTTTCCCATTATTGTGGTAACAGCTTGGTACATGGAATAACACATTTATTAACCAAATCAACAATTTTATATAGATATATATATATATATATATATATATATATATATATATATATATATATATATATATATATATATGTGTGTGTGTCTGTAGGTGTACATATAAAGCAAACTCTCAGTTAACCAGAACTGAAGCAACCAGCACTCTCAAGCAACCAGCAAAAAAAAAAAAAAAAAAAAAAATCGAAGAAATATAGTACAATTTTCATGTTTTACACTTTCTGTCCCACCCTCGCAGAAACCTTCCTTACATTTTTTAGAGCTTTAGAATTTTAAAAGGGAAGATAGGAATACATTCCCTCTCTTCCCAACCGGAGAACAAGTCAAACCATACAAATAGTATAGGGTACAATATTAGTCAGGTCTATTTTTAATAGTAACTCTCAAGCAACTAGAAACTACAGTAATCTGGCATCTACCAATCCCCATGGGTGCCAGTTAACTGAATGTTTAATGTAGATATATATATAAATATAAATATTTATCAACCATTACTATTCTCATATAGCTGTGACAATTGCAGTTCATTCATCTTTTTATAATAGTTTGGTACAGTTAATTTGTCAACCATTATGTACAAAGATCATATTGTTATGATACTTTGTGCATGAGCCGTTCTGAAAGTTTTGGAATTTTTTTCCATTTACTCTATTTCTTAAAATAACCCCTTTTTTATGATATAATAGCCTATCTTTTATCAATTTGCAGGGTAAATTCTTAACGAAGAACTCAAACAAAGCATCATTCCCAGTGATGTCCTGTGATGCCATCTAGTGAACCAGATATGTGCAAACATGCTGTTAGGGAATTTAATGTACCATTGAAGGGGGTTATAACTTGGAAACATTAACTAAAGGTGTTTTTGTTTGCAATCCACAAAACATTTTCTCTCGTAGAAGAATGCAGGAAATGTGTTGAAAAAATCCATGTGAGTAAGATGGTATCCAAACAGGATAACTGCAAGACCTGATACATCAGAAATTATACAATTGTGCAGGATAACTGATTGGCCTGTAACATCAGAGATTATACAATCATGAAGGATAAGTGCATGGCCTGATACATCAGAGATTATACAGTCATACAGGATAAGTGCAATGGCTGGTGCTTCAGACATTGTATGATCATACAGGATAACTGCATGGCCTGTAACATCAGAGATTATACAATCATGCAGGATAAGTGCAATGGCTGCTGGTGCTTCAGACATTGTATGATCATAGAGGATAACTGCATGGCATGATACATGAGACATTGTATGATCATACAAGATAACTGCATTGTCAGATACATGAGACATCGTACAGTCTTACAGAATGATTGCATTATCTGATACATCAGACATTTATGATCATGGAGGATAACTATATGTCTAATTTATTAGACATTGTACTATTGTACAGGATGACTGTGATGCCTGATACATCAGAGATTGTACAGTCATGTAGGATACATGCTTTGTCTGATAGAGTAGTGCTGTAAAATTGTAGTAGTGCTTCAGCATGCCATTTTTCCAGTGCTAAGCATTTGTTTTCTTATATAGAAATACAGTTACTGCGAAGTACAAATAATGTGTGAAACAGGGACTTTCTGTAATGATTTTCTACATTTTGTGCCATGCTTTGTACAGCTGAAACACATTGCATGTTGTGTCATTGCATAATAGTTCCCATCAATAAATTATGACTTGAAGGTACAGAAAAAAAGGCATAAAATGCATGATTTCATTTATTAGCTAACACTCTATAAAGAAATAACATATTACAAGCCAACTTGAAGAGATTCCAATTTTTTATTAAGCAAATAAAAATGTGTTTGCTTCATCACTGTAATACATGCATTGTGTAACATATCCAGACTCTGAATACATGTACCATTCTGCCTCTCTGGAGTGGGTGAATACTAAATTAGTTAATACTAGGTAATGCAGTATCTGTCTTCTAAAACAAATGCTTGCCTCTTTAAAGCACATGCATGATATTCTCTGGATAACTTGAAAGGTGACCCATTAAGAATGGTGATCAAAAAATCAAAGCTAGGGTTATAGGTGCAGGGTATACAGTTACTGCAGCTTTTGTGATTGCCTGCAATGAAACAAAGTTGCAATGAGACTGGTATATATTGTTTAATTAATGTTGTTGTATTTTTTGAATTACTGTCTTTATTTGTAGAGAGAATATGTTGTTATAATGTGCATATAATTTTATATTTTCTCTATCAGTTATAAAATGGTGTAGCTTATATATATGCCATGATGTTGTTTTGTGTCTCATAAGAACATGTAAATATGCTAGAAGCAAATGACTGCATGTATTGTTCCTGCTTGCTTGTCACAGCTAAAACATTATGACAGCTTCCCTTAAAATTTTTACTTATCACAAGGCTTTTGAATTCCACTGTTATGGCCCATAGTACTGTGGACTGCCCACTACATTTCTCATCGCCTGCTTGCTTGTCACAGCTAAAACATTATGACAGCTTCCCTTAAAAGTTTTACTTATCACAAGGCTTTTGAATCCCACTGTTATGGCCCATAGTACTGTGGACTGCCCACTACATTTCTCATCGCCCATTCTGTGAAAGTGGGCTGCTGCGTATTTGTCGTAAATGTAGTTCCTTTAATCTGCCAATCATACCCCTTCTTCATCTCCTAGACATTCTTTTGCCCCCTCCCCCCAAATCTGGCATGTATCCTATGCTCACCTATTTCTGTTGAATATAGTCACCAGCTTCAGTGGTTTCTCTCATTACTCATCAGCCTCATTTTCTGGGAGAAATTGGTTGTCTTCCATCATACCTCCTCTACCACTTCCATCTCCCCCCAGACTATGTCTTCAAGACCTTCATGTAGTTACTTATCACATCGTGTATCAGAAGAACAGAAACAAACATTGCAAGACCATTCATAACAGCATAGCTTTACTGTAAGATGCCATGTGTAGAGCTAGCCGTCCTTTTTAGCCAACTGCCCTTTATTAGTTATGGGAATATTAGCATGAAAATGTGTAATGTCAGTAAGCCAGTCGCTACAATTAGATGTCCTGCATATTCTTTCTTATTTATTTGTGATGTGAGTGGGAGGCGAAAAAGAATTTATCCACCTCCTTCTTTTATCAGCACTGGCTTGAAAACTCCATTGAGATTCCTAGTACAAGGTGGATGCTTCGCACTACCTTGCCAGAGTGATGACTGATGCTACATAAATCACTTGCTCTGATGATTAGTGCCAACATTGTTACAGTGACCTAAAGATGCACCACCCTGACCTTCTCTGCAAATGGGAAGAAAAGGTTAGGGGGAGAGACACAGAGTTCTACAGTCAATATGAGTACCTCAAAGCTAGTTATACCTAAGTAACCATTCTTGTACAGCTACTTGATATTATTGGTGTTCTTGGACATTTTGGGTCTGTTTTTCAGAACCTGGTGAGATAGAGAAAAGTCAGCTGATATTGCCAGATTGGTGCTATATCTGCATATCTCTTCATTACCTGCTTTACTGCTCATGCTTGCTGCACTGCCTATTAGTTTTACCACTGCTTATAGCTTTGTTTGGATGTATGTGTCATATCCTATGTAACTACAAAATGAAATCTTCTACTGCCCTGCCAAAACCTTGATACACCCAACAGTGTCATAGTAATACAGACTAGGCTGACAGTGTATGCCACTGTCATCATGGGGGTTGCTGTCTGCTTAGATGCAAGTGCGTTTGATATCATTCAATGTCACATCCCTCTCTGTCCAGCTAACCAGTTATACACACGGTCTTGTCAGAATACCCTGGGATGCTGTTCTGCTGTCCATTCCACAGCCCATGCTTGAGTCAGTTATACTTGGCATACCATGGGCAGGCAGATGGTCTGCCAGGTGTATTTCTAATAGGGTGACAGGGTCTAGGAGTTTTATGTGCATTCCTTTTGATATTCTTAGGCAGAATATATTAGACATAGTACTAGCTTCCTAGTCTTTGAATGTCTCTTGATCCTATGCTCATCAGGTCTGTGTACTTCATTTGTTTACACTTTTTTTTCAGCCCAGCATCACTGGTCCTTACAAAAACACTGATTGTCAATCACACAATATGCCACTGTCCTACTCATGGGTTAAGTGTCATCTAATCTTGCCCCTTTTTTCATGCATAATTCTGTTATACATTTGAGTTAGGTCTGTATATTGCTTTTGTTTTGCCACTGCATATTTATATGAATTGAACTCCTCTGGGCTTAGCTTGTACTGTGAACCAGTGAAGCACAAGCTACTGGTTATTGCTTTTGTGTTTCTCTTTATTGCTGTCATCTTTATTTAATTAATTGGATTCTTTGTTTATTTAATTGCATTTGTTGTTTGGTTTCTCTCCATTTGCTTTCATGATTTAAGCAGTATCAGCTATGCCAATTCATGATGTGTAACAAGGGCCACTGCATTGTGTACCTGCCTCTCCATTACTTTCAGTATCCCCAGTGGTCTCCTGCCCAGTCCTCAGTTTAACGTGGATGCCTGGTGAGGTTGTTGATGCCCTCTGGTGTTGTTTTCCTAGTGGGGCAGTCTCCATTTGTGGGTATCACTGAGGATCATGCTGGATCCCCCTGCAGGATATGGAAGGTTTGGTAATAGCCTTGGTGGACAGGCAGCTGGCTACCTGCATTGGCAACCTGGAGCACATCTTCATGCAACTTGCAGAGTTCATAGCTGTGTTGCCCAGGTCACTGGGCCACAACGGGTGGGCCCAGCTATAAGGGCTAATATGGAAGTGAAGTCTCCTGGCTGTGTATGGTGTAAATTAACAGATAGATGTCACCCTACTCTATTCTCCATCATAGTGTTTCCTTGTAAGACAATTCCCTCTCAGTTTTGTAGTCCTTTTCCAATCTGTGTGTATTTCTCCATTGTGGACCCCCCACATTTGTGTAAGCATCTCCCGTGTCAGTCTTTTTCTTTTGGGACTGTTTATCTGCCTTGTTGCTATCACTAATCTCTCCTTCCTACCCACACATCACCATGCTGCTGTCCCCTCTACCTGTCATGAAAGTATAAAAAAGAGCACCTGTTCCACACAGCAAGTGATCTTCTTCCGCTGCTGACATCACACACACAGATCCTGTCTCCTTGCCTTCTGTATGTTCCTCTGCTTGTTCTTTCCCATTTTTGCCTGTCCTATACAGCAATTTCCTTTGCATTTGTAACATAAACATAAGGACTTTGCAATATAACCCTTATCTGAGCTCTCAGATGTCCTTGTTGCAGCATGTCATTTTGCATATCAGTGAATTTGCTATATATACTGGCTACCGGGCTGATGTGGTCACATGATCTGCCATTGTGTTATCTACATCTTTGCATGACTCATTGACTTTTCACTAGTGAACTGACTACTTATTCGATCGCAGTCACACATCACCACGTACTGCATATGTCATCACGATCACGCCACATTGTGCTACTTTAACTGTGCTATTTTCCCTACAATGCTGCATTACCAAATTTTCTGAGTATCAGCTCTTGTTTTGTAATTGACTTCAATAACTTGAAAGAAAAATAAATGAAGAAATGTTGTGTTGGTCTACCATCAGAAAAGACAGACACTGGGACAGACATTATGCAATATCTTGTATTGGATGAACATAAGACATAGGTTTTTGCAATTGCTTGAGATTTTGAGCCAGCATGAGCCGTGAGTGAGAGTTCATCTTGGTTTAGCCAATGCTTTGTTACAAAAAATTTGACCCAAGTACAGTTAATACAGAACAAATATGAATTATGAAATGAGTGGTAAGAAATGTAGATATATAGAAAACAATTATACCATTGACAATAATCTTTATCATTAATAAACCTGAAATTGTTCCTGTTTTTTTGCCAAAAAAAGCACAAGCTGGGTAAATTAATTTGCATCCCCATAAATATGGACTATGTAAGCAACTGAATTGTAATCACAGATTGTATAGCATGGTGCAAATAAATTAGTAAATTACCCATACTGGTTACGTTATGGGACAAATAAATTAGTAAATTACCCGTAGTGGTTACGTAATGGGGGACAGTCTTTAACTTCTCATTATCATCAAAACAGCAAGCATTATCACTTGATATAAAATAAAAAAATCTTAAATACTTTTAATACATAAGTCAGACTGCTTGGTAAGACAGTAGTGCCACAATATACAACTTAACTTAACAGCACACACATTTTTGAAATGGAAAGCGAAAAAAGAGATGGGAAGGTGAAATGTTTTGAAATAGATTCTACTTACAAGCCATCACACTTGAATATCTTCACTGGATAAAATGTGCTGTTTAGGCATAATACAAAGAGTCATGGCAAAACAGATGCACAGTACATATGGCCAAAGGTTTTCCATATGAAGTTAATCACCTCTAAAATAATTTCAGGGTTAAGGGCAATATAAGGAAGTAAGGGTCTGCCAAAATAAGATTTTTTAGAGATAATCCCCGGGATTCATGAACCTCGCGCCAGGCGCCCGCATAGCGCTGGCGTTATAAAGCCAAATATGGCCACCGAGCGATTCAGGTATGAACCAATCCCACGTGCACTACCGGCGTGCGCCGGACCTGCGCCGCCCCCGGCGTAGGTATGCTAAACACACTGTGTGCGGTATTGCACCATGCAAATGAAGGCAAATAGCGATCCACGAAGTGGCGCAGGCGTAACAAGACGCGGCAATGTAAACCAAAAACGGTTTACATTTACCCAAACATGACCAAGGGGTAACGGAAGGCTGTCAACGTCAGGTATCATACAGGTGCAATATGCCAATGGCGAAAGGCACCGAGAATGTCCAAAGAAAACATGTACAAAATGTAAATAATGACATAAATGGTATATACGCAGAAACAACAGCAGAACCCCCAGACATGTGCACAGAAGGTGCAAAACAATTAAATAATATGACAATGTCCTAACAGAGCAGTAGAATACACATCAGCTGCACAGCCACCACACACTATAGTATGTATGGAAAGCCTCAACCCTAGCGCAAGGGTTGTCAACGAGTGGTGGCAGTGTTCGGCGCCGTAACCATGTATTAGCAGTCAATGCCATGCAAATGAGGCAGATAATAGTGAATCGCAAAACCGCCGCCGGTGTAAGGATGGAGCAAACGGCGCAGCGGTATTACACCAAAGATTGGCCTACATGGAATACATGTCAATCGCAGAGGGGTGTGCCACTGTAGGAGGAAGCACATTGGAGGCCAGCAAACATGGGCTGTACAATGCACATCACAGCAGCAGGACCGGCGTGTGAGGAAATAGATGCGCTGAGAGTACATAATGCGCGCACAGATGCATGTGCACGAGGATGACTACGTTCCCCAACCCAGTCATGGGACGGCCTCCCCGTCAACAACCACGGATATAGGAAGGTAATGCGGAGAATATGAGGAAATGCGGAAGCAGTGTAATTGGAGCCATAATGAGCAATCAACACCAATCAATCCAGGAAGGGCAAACGGAAGCTGACAACTCTGCATGCAGACTCCGCAAAGCGGAAAGGGGAGGCATAGGAATGCAAAGATAGTAGGGGATGTAACAGAAATGCAAAGAGCAAAGAACCGAAATAGCACAGCCAAGTACAGAGGTAGCATTACGGCGGCGGCAGACAAAATGCATCATATGGCATGTGCCTGCAGGATGCACTGCAGGCAATAGTAGGTGCAACGTGCAGAAACAGTAAGGTAAGATGCAACGCTAAGCCAATGCAGGCAAGTGTAATGTAACACCAAAGGCAACAGCGTTGCAGTTGCAACGGTAAAACACAGAAGATAATCCACAGATACGGCCGCACAGACACACCCAATTACATCACCGGGTGTACAGCACAACAGTATAAAGTGTGAATGCACACAACACACAGCGCAATTTCCCAAACGCCGCACCGTAGGGGGTAAACACACGGGGAATTTTTAATATGTATATGTTGGGTGCCGCCGTGGCCGTGATGCATCGGTATGTGTCAGAGACAGACAGAGTTGCGGAGGAGGGTGCCGACAACTACCATAGGCCTCAGAGGAGAAGGAGAGTGTTCAGACCAAGGGTGACCTACCAGGGGCTGCAAGACCTGGAGATAGTAGAGCGCTACAGGGTGGACAGGGACACGTTACAGCAAATAGTGGAGCTGTGCCGGCCATGCCTGAGAACAAGAGACAACAGAGGGGAGCCCATCCCAGTGGACACAAAGGTATGTGTGAGCTTGCGAATACTGGCTACAGGTACCTTTCAAAGGCCAACCGGGGATATAATGGGCATCTCACAGGCATCAGCATCCAGGGTACTACACCAGTTCCTGGATGCCATGTTACGACATGCCCATGAGTATATAAACTTCCCCAGATCTCAGGAGGAATTGGCTAGCAATATGCGCCACTTCCACCGTGTGGCACAATACCCGGAGGTCCTGGGTGCGATAGACTGTACGCACATAGAAATCAAGTCACCACACAGGGAGCAGGGTAGACGCTACATAAACCGCAAGGGATACCCCTCCATCAATTGCCAGGTCGTGTGCAATGCGCAGGGCATTATCATGGATGTGTGTGCTGGCAGCCCTGGAAGCTACCACGACTCCCATATCTGGCATGCCTCACAGCTGTATCAGGTATTCGCCAGGGGGGACATCACACAAGGTCACCTTATGGGGGATGCTGGCTATGCACTGGAGCCGTGGATGATGACACCCATCAGAAATGCACACACACACATACAAGAACGCCATAATGAGGCACACGCACAAACCAGAATAATCATAGAGCGTGTGTTTGGGATGTTGAAATCATGGTTCCGGTGCTTGGATACATCCGGTGGAGCCTTGCAGTACTCTCCAGGCACATGTGCCCACATATTAATAGTATGTTGTATGCTACACAATATGATTCTGCGGAAACAGCTGCTGCAGGGACTTAATGGTGTAGGGCCACCAAGCCCGCCACAACTGCCAAGGCAAGCACAGGCACAGGGCATTCAGCGCCAAGAACACACTGTGCCAGCCCCAGTAGGTAGACGGAGGCGTACCCAATATGCCTATGCCCTGGCAAAGAGGGAACATATAGCACATACTCTGACTGCGTAGGCCCCATGGACTGACACCTCCCTACCTGCACACACAGTGAAATGGACGCCACACAAACATGTCTGCCCGTAATGTGTACCGTATGGGCGGACCTATGTGTGACTCCAACATAGGCATCACCCAAACACTGCACACGCAATAGCCAGCGGAGCATGGAATGCCAACACCTCAACCGCACGCCGGTCCTACAGCAGACGGCGTAGCCGTATGCTGCCACTTTCGGCGCAAGTCGACCACATATGTACTTATGTGCATACACAGATACGGAGATAGATATCATTACACACGTAGAAATATATGTACACATACACAGATATAAAGTACAACAGGTAAATATGGAATCTCAGGGATACAAGTTTACAGAGAACTAAGATGCGAAATCTCCACATAGTAAATATAGTGAACGACAACCCGATCATCCGGGAGGGTGGGCAGAGCAGGGAACGCCAGCCATGGAAATGTCAACCTGCATCAATGCATATCCGCGGGTCGGGATGATCGCCAGGCCACGGTACAGTAAAAGGACATGTGCGTGTCATATTCATAGGATATGAGTGCGGAGGTACACACCGCCGCCGGCGATCGATAGCGTAGGTACTGTTTGCAACCGTCGGTGCGAAAGCGGCAATATGTGTTTGTGTGAGGTGAGGTTGTCGTGTGTTCCGCTGTGTGTGTGTAATGTGTGTGCCACTGTAAAATGTGTATGTAGGTGACATGTCACAGGCGGAGTGGAATAATATGCGTAGGCATACAGTACATGAAACACAGGCGTATGTACAGCAGTACCCACAAAGTAGTACTGAGAGCTCCTCAGTGGCTATGCGCGTGGCGGCGTAAAATGATGCAAAGTGGAAATGTCCCAGAATGTACCACAGGACCATAGCCAACAGGAGATGCAAAGGACGCATGTACAAACCATGACCGTATGTATGGCGGCCATATGGTAGACTCAACACGATCGTCGACAGCGTTACACAGCATCAGGCATGCGGCGAAAATCGCATGTGCTATCCCGGCACCAATCGTGGCCACGTACCGTCCCGTAAATACCGCTGTGTGTTCCACGACTGTTAAGTAAGCAAGCGCCACACGAATAGGAGGCAACCGGTAGCATACAGGCCGTCCCAAGTACAGGACCACAATCACCGTAACTACCCGTGACAAAATGCCAATGGATAGTAGGCGCGTCTGAACATCCTCAGATATATAACCGATGTGAAGGAGGAATACATGCAGGAAGCACACATGCAGGCGATACCGACACCACACGACATCAACAAAACAAACACTCCCAGAACAACAGACAGGTAACCTGCAGCTCCCCAAGCAGGGATGGAGCACACACACAAGCATACCGTGTATGTATTAATGCAAGGCCCACACCCCGTACCCGTCACCCACATCCGCAGATATACCCCATCGCACATATCAAAGGGATACCAGCCGAAACCGTAGCAAAAACATATAGGCAGTCAATGACAGCGGCATACCCGCAACAACCCGCGTGGGAAACACTAGCAGCAGCTGATGCATCTCTGCATCTGTTGTGTACAGGAATATAACAGCTATGTTACACATCCGAATGCACAATGCCATCGACAGACGCCGCCAGGACACGGACACCCACATGTCGAACAAAATACCATACCCAACACACACAATCCACGGCTAACACCACAGCGAAATGTACCTGACACCACACATAGCGGATGCAGTCACACAAACATGATACAATACATAGCATCCCCACGAAGGTAGTGCAAATAACCAACGCCCACATGAGGAATGAACCATGCCCAACTACCGACGAGTAACGTACGAATAGAGGGGGTGCACCGCTGATATGCGCATAAGTACACAACGATGAACAGCTATTGGCGTGATGAACCCACATGCCTCAGGTGACGATGGATATAAGGAAGACTCCCCGGATATTCAAACCATATGCTCATACCGAACAAATACTGAAGACAACACTAACGTGTATCAAGCAAGTAGTGAGGAATACGGAACAAAAGACCGGAAAGGTATGTCGAACCCACGTGATGTACTGGTGTGTAACGCATGATACGTATGATAGAATAGAGGGGGTGCACCGCTGATATGCGCATAAGTACACAACGATGAACAGCTATTGGCGTGATGAACCCACATGCCTCAGGTGACGATGGATATAAGGAAGACTCCCCGGATATTCAAACCATATGCTCATACCGAACAAATACTGAAGACAACACTAACGTGTATCAAGCAAGTAGTGAGGAATACGGAACAAAAGACCGGAAAGGTATGTCGAACCCACGTGATGTACTGGTGTGTAACGCATGATACGTATGATGAATCTGCACTGTATGTGAACGGTGTGTGTAGGTAAAGATACCTGTCCATCAGGCAGAGAGTGGTAAAAGGTGGTTATGTAGTGCTAAGCCGCGGAGCATACCAACGACTGTGGACAACATGTGCACAGCAGTGGGACAACATGTACACAGCCGGGATAACTCAAGGTCCACCATAGGGATTTCAAACACAGAACAATGCCACCACCCACGCTGATGCTGGCAGTGGATATTCAACAATGAAGTGCCACAGCAGGGGATAGGACATGTATGTATACTGTCACAGCACACATGTGTATGGGCATATACCGTCGATGTCATACGGAATGTGCGCATGACGTGCACGTATGCCTCGCAGTAGGGGTGACTATGTCAAGTATGTGTAATGCAAAGTTGTCATGATGGATACGTTCAGAAATCATAGACAGTATCACAGGCATAGCATGCATGATGGAGGGATGGCCTAATGTTATGTACATAAACAGGATATGTATGGCCTGCACATATGGGACAGAGTAGTAGCAGAATAGGTACCGAAATGGAGGAACAGCAAGTAACCATGTCCAAACGTTCTGTAGCAGGTGCAATGTGTGCAACAATGACGTCCGGCAGGGCCGTGTGTAAACACATGTGCAATGTACACAGTAGTGTCACCCCCCCCATGGTAGTGTCCACTGAACAGCAGAGGTGGATGTCAACTGTATGTCTATACAGTACTTCCGCTGTGGTGGTACCATGGGTCTGTGTCACCCTACCAGCAAGGGAACTATCACATGACCAGTGACACAGTGTGTCCCTGTGGGATGTGCACAGGACCTATGTCCCACAGCATGGTGTGTGTCCAGTCTGCGGAGGTCACACAGACGCCCAGGCTGAGCAATGTGGTAAGTATGCACACATGCAGGAGTGCTCCATTCACCCTGCCCACTGCAAACGCCATGTAGGAGTACTACATGCATCAGTAATGTGGAGAACATGGCCCATGGCAGAGTAGATGACACTCCTGTGTAAGTGGTATGCAGGTGAGTACAGATATGTTTCACAACTGTCATTTGCATATGTAAACTGTCTGAGCCGGGTAGACATCACGGCATGACTATACTGTGACATGTAAAGTTGTATCCGTTGTGTAAGGTACACCACACATGTGTTATTGTAACACTGCCCGCGTGTACATGTGTGTATGGCACAGGTACAAGGGCACACAATGTACCAGCAAGACATACAGTCCAGAAATGTGTGGCCCTGCACATGTGTACCCACGCCACAGTGGAATATGGCCACCACAGCACCATGTGGGGCATGTGTGTGTACAGCAAACATGTACAATGTGATATGCATGTATAGGGACAGTATCCATGTGATACACAGTGCATGACTGTCACTATGCAAAGGTGATGTGTATGCACTATGTGTGATGTAACTGACACAATGACATCTACATGATATAACTGCCACACCGACACATGTATGGTTGTTAGCAGTATGAGTAGGTTGAGCTAGAATGCTGCCAGGTATGTAGATGTGGTATATGTAGGCATGGACAGTACTCTGTGACAGCATGTAGTGTATGTTAGCAAATAGTGAGCATGAGGGGCCACATGACTGAGGACTGTGCAATGTCACATGTACCTGACATGTTGTAGGTACCATGATATGCCTGCACCACTGTGTGACCTGTACAGGAGTCACATGGCATAACATCCTGAGACATAGGGTATGATGCGATGCTGGATGCGTACATTGGCAATACCAGAATGTGTAATGGCGCTGAAGGGCAAAGAGGGGATAATGTCTGATTTGTTACCCTCTGTACCACACCAACCACCCATGCAATGGTATGACAGGTGGGCAGCATGTGGATGTGGTGTGCTGTGGTGTACAGAAGCCCAACAAGGGTGCCAGTAAAGGCATGGAGGTCGTCAATGAGTGTGTGAAGCATGTATGTGAGGATGTGGCCCAGTGCCATACTGAATGGCCCAGTCATGGGTGTACAAATGCAGCCCCATACGTGCAATGCAGTACCACCCATGTGTAGTGTGATAGATGTGGTAGTGTGGTGGTCAGGGTACACAACGTCCATGAACGGGCTAGCAGTCAATTCAGTGTGCTGCTGCAGAGACATATAACATCCAGGTTGGCGGGATACAACAACTACGGAGATTGGAGGTGACATTGGGACCGTGTCCTAGGACATAACGTGTGCATGGCGGTACCATGTATGTGTCTACAGGGTTAATACAATGTCCAGCCATGGACTGGAACCCTGTAGTGAGTGAGAGTGTGTATTGTTGGTAGGTACTCCATTGGCAGGCACGATGCCAGCACCATCTGTGTTGGCAATGCCTGTATGAGTGTTGTATGCTGCATTGAATGTGGATGTAACCAAACAGCAGTGACATACCACCACACTGCGTGAGGGCCCACACTGCAATGTATGGCAGTCATGTGTAGGTAGCTAGCTGTGGAGTATGTGATGCACCATGAGGACCCACCATGACTGTCAAGTGATGCACCACGCACATGTGAACATAAGTACCGTGCAACAGCCTGCACATGTGCCCATACAGCACATGTGCATGGAACAGGAATACCACTGTGGCGTCTGTGAAAAGGCCAGTACCAGCATGTCTCTGTGTGGAACAGCATGGTCCCTACCAGTGTGTAAATGTAGCGGAAGTGCACTGTGATATGTGTCGGCATAGTCACGTATACTGTCCATCGTACGGGGTGCCATGCCATTAACTACCTCCATCAGCGGACGTCAGTAGTACCGGCTGTAGAGCGCATGTACCATGCATGCTGCGATGGTCGTGTGTCTAGGGCGTGGCTAGCAGGGCCGCGAAGCTTGGATGTTCAGCAAACAGAGGGGGGATGTCTGTAGGTATAGCACACAGACACATGGAGGTATGGTGCATGCCGAGGGTAGTGTAGGTATGGTATGTGTCATGTAATGTGTCACCCAGCTATGCGTACTGCATGGCCAAGCATGTGTGGGTACACGGGAGTCCATACTAGGGAAGTGCGTGTTGCTGTCAGTACATGGCAGTAGCAACTGTCCCAGGTGCAATGTACAGTATGACAACATGGCCAGCATGTAACCTGTGGTGTACAGTGTATTCACCATTGCATGTCACAATGTGTGTAGCGGTCACGAACATGGGTATCTGAACATGGATTACCTATGATGCAATGTGTCACGGGAATATACAGTATGTGTGTAAATCACTGTGTGGTGTGGGAACCACACACCCGTGTGTGTTGCAGTCCAGGTATGTGCCTGGGAGGTATGATCTGTGTACAATCTGGACTGGCAGGTGTGCTGTGTAGGGCATGGAGGCAGGTCACAGGCACCGCAGATAAATGACATGTGTGCCGTACTGTGTGTGCAGTGCTTGTGTACAGCACAGTGGAGGGTGTAAGCATTGTCACACATCACTGCATGCTGTGCCTGCCTGTGACAGCCCTGCCGGAGACAGACATGTGACACTGCTGCACAGGCAGCATAGCATGTGAAGATGTACATGTGGGCTGCACACCCTAGGCAGATGTCCGCAGGTCATGTGTGCCACGGTAGTGTGGTTGACCACAACTGTCAGACTGGACAAACACCACATGCCTGCATAAGTACAGTACAACCATAGTCAACAGTCCCAGTGACAGAGTAGGCCAATGTACAGTATCCCTGCGTGCAGACCACTGGCTACTGGACACCAGGCTAGACACACACCCGGAGGGTCAATTCACCGTTGAGCCATCACATGTCCCAGTCCATGTGGCCTGTACAATGTTATCACAGGGTGGTCACAATAGCAGGTGGCAAGGCAGACACGGTGTACCAGGTGATGTGTCATGCGTGCATATGTTGAGTAGCACAGCCGTTCACATGTCCGCAACATACTGGTGCACGATGTATACTGTTACATGATGTGTGGAACTGCACTGTCACCCACCACAGGGCCATCTCACACTGGTGTGTTGTGACAGGCGTAACCCATGTTTGCACAGGATACACACTGCTGTTGTAGGCAGCCATGCTGGTGGCTACCAGTGGTACATGCAGTGGTCATACAGACATACCGCACACAGTGTTCATGCAGGAATGTCCATTGTCGTGGACGATGTGTTGCTATGTGAAGGTAGGTGTGTGTTGTGAATGTTACACATCCAGATGACACCATCTGGCGCAGTCATGGTCGTCAACACCATCACACACATCCACAGCAGTCAGAACCCAGTCGTGAGTATGTGTGTCAGTCACCCTCGTACTGTGTGACATATGTGCACATGGCGGAACACATCCCACTGTCATCTAGGATGGCTACATGATGGCTGGAATGTGCTGTGGAAATGTACAATGCTGGTAGCCCAATGAAGTACCTGGAATCACACACAGTACGCTATGGCAGCCATGTAAACCATGCACAACAATGACCACCCAACAGACACAAACAATGCGTTGACACGTGGAACATGTGCACATGACAACCCCCAATGAAATATGTTGCACATATTGATGTACAATTGTCATCTATGGCCATAGCATGGATGCAGACACACATACTCCACAGGTAGTACCATGTGATGTAGGTAGGGGGGCATTGCCCGTGTACATGTGACAGTAGCTGTACGGCCACATGTCCTGCATAGCCGTCATGTAGGGGTAGCAGTGGCATGTGACCACTGGACATGCCCGTACAATTGACCATGTCCCACAGGAGATGTGTTATGTGTGTACCACATGTGATGTGCCGACAACAAGCTGTGACGTGTACGGCTGCCGGTGTACCTGTGTGACATTGTCTGTGATGGGTGCAAAGGCATATAGTATCGTATTGCATGCCCACAAGCCCCACATAGGTGCATAGCCTGAACATACAATACAAGGAGGGTGTGGGATGATAGCAACCCACAGGAGGAGATGGGTACAGGCGGCAGCCCACAACCACATGTCAGTGCGGTGTTCACGTCCATGACACATGAGCATCTGAGAGGCTAGCGTTACAGCTGTACAGGGTTGCATGCATATATGTTCAGCAACATCCCTGTGTGTCCCATCACTGGCCCGTGATGGACACCAACCAAATGTGCAGATATGATATGTGCACAGCACATCACAGATGCCTACTGTAGAACAGGCTGACTGTGTAGACATGTGCACAGTACGTCTGCACCAGCTGCAGTCAAACACGTTATGTGCTGAACCACACCAATAGTCCAGGCCATGCCACAGATGGACGTGCATGCATCTGTGTATGTATGGCTGTGAATGTCTCCGGCATAGCAGTATAGCTGTGTCACCGTTGTGAACAACAATATGAATGGGTTGTATGTGTGAGGGGTGCGTCATATGTGTATGGTCAGATTGACGATACCATCAGTGACCCTGCTATGTGAACATCCCTGTCCCCATACATGGATACCTATGCTGTGCCCAACACCACATTCACAGAGGGAGGGATGGCGGTGTGCAGTGCAGCAGCAGACATGGGGGTGGCAGCAGGCACTGGATGTACACATATGTGGTACCTACATCAGTGCAGGCAACCATCCATGTGCACGGGAAAGCGGTGTGTGTCCACATACAGCACTGTGTTGATCAATATCCCAGCACATAGCACCTGCCAGGGTTACAGTGTATGCATGGATGTGTGATACCTGCATGCACCAGACACACCCTCAGCAAGCAGCGTGCAGCCTACCTCGCTTGAGGCCAGTGTCCACACCATGGTGATAGACATGTAGAATGTCCATATACACATAGCAATGACATATGGAATGGACAGCCACCCTGTCAATATCGTCAACCCCCAGGTGGATCACAACCCAGTGCCATGATTGTGACATACCCTGCCATACCATGCAGCCCTGCCCAGCAAGGCTGCATGAGCTATCCTGATCCTACATGGTGCAATGGACAAAAGGCACTCTCACTATCAACCATACACAGCAGTAATGTGGCGGTGATGCACCCTGTGGTGTTACAGGTGCTGTGTGTTGCTGTGGACAATGTGATTGTGTACATGCTATGCATGGCCTTTCCTGCTAATGTGTCATGGTTACACATTGTCCTATGTCTATCACATGTGCAACACAGGTGAGCTGTGGCAAGTTGTCCAACACCCGTACAGTGCTGTGTGGATGTACATGGCACAACACATGCATGTGCAGGTGTCCATGTGTATGTGTACAGTGCCACTGCTGACGTTCACAATGGCTACGGACATGATGTTTACTGACATATACACAGCGTCCAGGTGAACAGTAGCACCGATGTCACATGGGGACCCATGCCAAGTGATATGGACACAGGTGCAGCCAGGTACACATGTCCACAGCAGGCTAACATCTACATGGTGCATGTACAGTGTGATGGGGTGGCACACAGATATGATGTGACACCCACTGCTCAATGGTGTGAAGCCAACACATTGGCTGTGTCACTGCCACAATGACTTTCACAGATTACTGTGCAGATGTTGTACATGTCATAGCAATGTATTTCCAACAGTATGCCAGCACAGCAGTGTAAATGTGACCTGCCACCATCATTATGTCTTACAGATAATGCCACGTTCCCGTCAGGAGGATGAGGTGATTATACCATACCTCCATTCAAACCACAACATCCTATTTAGTCATGCGCCACACCAGGCCCAGCAACGAGAGGAGATGTGGCAGGAGATGTGCAGGAGGGTGAACAGCCTGGGCGGATACAACCGCAATTACCAACAGATCCGCAGGCACTGCACAGACCTGATCCGGCATGCAAGACAGCGTGCCGCTGCAATCGCCAGACAACAACATGGGACAGGTGGTGGGCCACCAACCCAGCCCCCACTCACAGCCACGGAGGAGCTCCTGGCCAGTCTGGGGACACCCACTGAACAACACGCAGAAACTCTTGCATCCATCGTGGAGGTGGGTGTCTCACAAACTATGAGCTCAGAGCTGCCTGGTAAGTCAGTGTTGCATGTTTGTATGATAAGCGACGTGGGAGTGGGTGTCATAGTACAACACATAATATAGCAACACATGCCAGGTATATGGCCACACAAGATGCATACTACAGTATGCTATGTTGTGTTACCAGACATGTGCATAGCACATGCTAACTCACAGATGCATGATGTGACATGCACAGTGCTGACTGTGGCGATAGTAATGGATAATGTGTATACCTTTGTGTCATCCCTTTACAGATACGTCTGGCGTGTCGCAAAGACAAGGGTCTGTCGCAGGTAAGTCTGTTGCTAGTCAAAGGCATGATATGGTGTATTGATATTCCCCATGTGTCCAGGCATGACATGCACACCTGTGTGTGCCCCAGTCACGGTATACAGGTTGCACCACCGACACACACACCACCCATGTACAGTAGATACAACCGTTAGCGTAGAGTGGCATGACACCACACAACCTATTGGTGTGTTACGTGCAGTCAGCTATGCATACAATGGTGTCGGTGTTCCACAATGGCTGCATGTGTAGTATGCATTGGTATGCCTCTGCAGTATGCACACAGTACCACATAGTGAGCTGTGATCTGGCCAGAGCACAGGTGTTACCAATGTGACCTATGCCCCTGCATCGGTGCACACGTTGTGACATGGCACATGCCATGTCCCATGCATGTGGATGTCTGTCTGCAACATTTTCACACCATGACATGACCTATGCGACATAGCAGACATCCACACTGTCTGCATATCCGTAGGGAATGTGACACCTTAGACTAGTATGGTTGTATGTGACATGGGCCACCACAGGGCCGTGTGCACGATGTCCACCACACACAATTGTCAATGACCCAGACAGACAAGGCCATGGGTGATACCTACAGGCATGTTGCCACACAGTACATCCACAGTGGGTATTCACTGTTGCACCCTGTACACACATAGTGGGCTCATCACTGTAGTGGACCCCCTGGACATCCGATGTGGTACACCAGTGACATGTAATGCCTGTCCACAGCTACTACAGGTGCCACCAATGTCCACCATATACATGCTGCTGAGCAGCTGAACTGACTTTCAGACATGGCAATGTAATGTGTCCAGGTCACGCATCGCACAGAAACATACCTGTGTCCTGCTACTGTGCAGTGGCACAGTGCCTGCACTCCACACTGTACAGCTATGTATACAGCTCACACCAACCGCACCTGCACAGACATCCCTGTTACCCATACATTGTATCTGTAGACTGTACACATAACACTGCACTGTGACAGCCGTTGTGATGTGGTGCATGTGGTGGGACACCATCGTCACATGTCCACATGATACCGCACATGTTTGCAGTGTACATGACATAGTGTCGGCAGCCATGTGTACTGTCAACTCGCCCGTGGACACACGGTGTATCACGGTGATGCATGCAAACTACCATGAATGTGTGTACTGCATGCCTACTAAAAGACACCTGCCTGTTGTAGTGTACCCACCAGGGCAGTATGCATACTGCCACTATGAATGTCTGGTCTGCATTCACTGGTCTGTGCTGTGGGAATGCTGCATGCCACCTGCAATATCACATGCATGATGTGTCTGTGTGTGTGTGTGTGTGTGTGTGTGTGTGTGTGTGTGTGTGTGTGTGTGTGTGTGTGTGTGTGTGTGTGTGTGTGTGTATTGTAATGGACGGTATGTCTTTGTATTGACAGGTGCTGTAGGTGAGTTCCCCTCCTGCGGTCCATCTGATGCTAGTGTCCCCACAGATACTAGTGGTGATGACTATGTGCATGAGGCACAGGCAGGGTCATCACAGGCAGACACTGTGCCATTGGAGAACATCACACTTACGTCCCCTTCATCCCTGCACACGGTTCAGATGCCGACACATACCCCAACACCATTGCCCATAGATGACGGTCAGTCAGCGTCTGTTGGCACCGAGCAGGAATGTGTGGTGGCTGCAGAAGGTGTGGGTACACGATGTTGCCAGTGTAATGACTGGTGCAGTGCCACACAGGCATGTGGCAGGTGCTGCTCGTAGGGGGAGCACCGCTAGACATACACCTGCCGTACAGGGTGCAGCAGCTGGTATAACCAGACGCATGTTCCAGACTGTAATGGCAGCGCAGGCACGTGCCGAACGGCAGAACCAGGAAGGGCAGAGGCTGCAGGGGTCTGCAATCCGTTCCTTGAATGACAACATCCAGTCATTGGCGAATGCCCAACAGCATCTTGCCGATGTTCTGGATAGGAGATTGGGTGAGATGGCTGGGATCCTCAAACGAGGCATGGCCATCCGTGAGCGTGAGCTGTCCATGCTGGAACACATGGTAGGGGTGAGGCATAGGGCACGTGGGCGTGGGCCAGTAACACCAACAGGTGCAGGTCAGCGTGTGCGTGCCACCTCCCATGCCCACCCACACAGTGCTGGTAGCAGCAGCAGTGCAGCTGCTACTACACCAACCACACCAGGACACAGCAGGCCACGTGGACGTGGAACTGGACGGCCCCGGCGTGGGCACGTTTCCAGCGGACATGTGACATCAGAGAGTGGACAGTCCATACCTCCACCCAGTAGTGCCCATGCGACCCCAGGCAGGCGGGTCCGCGTCGCCGCGAGCGGACACAGTGAGCCATAACACCTGCACTGTACAGTCTGGGGCTGTCAAGCATACCCCGTGTAGGCATCACAGATGACTGAACCGTGTACACACAAACCCACACACAGCAAACACAAATGTAGGGCTCCACCACATCCACATGCAATCTACACAGTCATGCCCAGTCAATGCACAGGCCCTTACACACACACATGATGTAATCCATTGGTACAGCCCATGCCTGTGGCACACATATCCCCCTGTGCATATGATGAAGTCTCTGCCGCCAGAACTGTGAGCTACACCATCGGTGCGGTTATGCAAACATATTCTGATGCACAGGGTGGACAAGATAGTGAGAGGTGTATGTGATACCTGTGTCCGCATAGTACGTGATGTGTATGTTGTGGTGTGTCTGTATAGCTGGTGACAGGTGTGTATGTGATGTGGGTTGTGCACTGACATCATGCAGCAGACATACCATGTAGGGCAGGTGCAGCATTCATTGATCTGTGTACACAGTATGCGTGGTGGTTACATGTGTAGCACCATGTTGGTTCAGTTAACCCGTATGACAATGATGGTGTACTTGCATGTGCCTAATGGGAGCACTGTTATTAGTTCCCCACGTGTAGTCATGGGGTACCCACAGGCATGTCTGGCTACATCAGCATAGCACAGGTACCCGCAACCGGCATGGACCCTACATAGGTACATAGGCGCACATGTACATACCAGGCTATGTGCCCTACGACATGTGTAGACCTAGCATGACTGTGTGTGGCTGCTAACACCCCTTAGGATGGGGATGCCACATGCATCAGTCCCCAGTCCCTCGTCCAGCACTGACACACAGATGATGCCTGGCGCATAACTATGTTCACACATCCACACGTCATGATTACTCCTGGGCGAAGGCAGTCAGGGCCTTTCCTTAACATGGGCCGGCACTCCTCTCCATGTTGTAGGGGGTCTCTGGCCGTTGACCCTGTTCCCCCAGCACGTCCCACTCATCTTTGTGGTGAGGTGTCTGACAGTCGCTTCTGTGCCCGTGTTTGCCTGGAGCCTAGGAGGTGGAATATGCCCATGTCACCCAGGTCGGACATGGCCGTGTATGCCAGGCACAGATCAGCACAGAGCAGATGTGCTGGGAAGGTATACACCCTTGGTCGTGCAGCTTGTGACACATGTCCTAGCACCGTCATCCAGCGTTGTGGAGCGTTTGTGGTCCTTCCGAGTGCTGCAGGTGTCAGCCGGTACAGGCCACATGTGCCATTACACAGTCATTGCTCTGGTGTGTGATGTGTACAGGGGTACAATGAACACCCCTGATGTGGATGCGATTCCTTCCAGACCAGGTGGCCACAGTGGAATGTCTTCACACCCACATTGCCATTGTGTGTGTTGACAGAGGTTACCGACAGGTGTGGTACCCATTTCCATGTACATGTCCACCATTTTGAATGGCTTACCACCTACATGTTACATTGGGCGAACATGTCCTTCACACTGGGTAGGTCTGCACCTTCTCTGGCATGTAGCAGCAGGCCATGGCTCTGGCACCAGTTATCCATGTCTATGGCGCCCTAGGTGGATGTCTGTGTCACATGGGGAGTTGGGTATGGTGGCGGTGTGTAGTCATCTGCATACCTTGTCTGCCACAATCCCCTATGATTGCATGCACATTGGAAGGTCGAATGCCGTATGGCATGGGCCGCAGGACTGAGCCCTGTGGGCCTCCACTAGAGACCAGATATGAGTCTGACACGGCACCAGGAACACCACCCTGTGTGGTGTGACCTCAACGTTCTGAGAGCCATCGGGTGACATATGTCCCCACATATGCGCTGGCAAGCCTTTCCATGAGTCCCATGTGGAGTGTACTCTGAGCGCTCCCACCAGGTCATGGTACTGTGTGCAAACCAGCGTATCACCATCAATGGCCTTGGTGACCACTCCAGACAGGGCGAGCAGGTTGGGAGGCAGGATCCGCCCTTGACTATGTTGTTGTGGGTATGTTCGGTATTGGCTGTACACGCTGTCTGTGTCCATGGGCACCTGTATGGACCTCCCACAGCTTTGCAGACAAGGCTTGTCAAGCTGATAGGGTGTGGCTGTCTACAGTCCAGAAGAGCACTACCCTGGCATAGTGGGACCACAGATGCCATATGCCATCCATCGGGGACATAGCCCATAGTAAGGCTAACATGACACAGTGGCCTCATGTGTGGGTCGAGGGCCTCAATGAGGATGGGTAGCACACAGCCAGGGACACCATCGTTGCCCATTGGTGCTGTGTCAACCGCCATAGAGATATGAGATCACTGCAGGCCATATGAGATGTTTCGGAGGCTACACTCTGGTGGGATGGATATCTCCCCTCTTGGGGGGGGTGGGGGTGGATGTATGCATGGAACATGTCCGCTGGTTTGTTGACAATGTCTGTGGGTGCAGTGACCGTTGTACCATTCTGGACCATTTCCAGCCATGTCTGTGCACCCCCAACCATGTCCTGACCACAGTTAGGGAAGGCCCTATGGTTGTCTCATGTGCCCTCTGCAGTACCACTCCCTGGCGGCTGTGGATGATTGTATGTGTGGCCGTATGGTGACGCCGGTATGAATGGGAGATGGTTTCCCTGGTACTGACATTGCTCTGTCATGTATTAGCTCCAACTGTTGATGTACAGCTTGTCAGTGGCTGGGGTCCACCACACCATGTGCCTACCTGTGGTGGACACAGTCCTGATGTTATCATGTTCGCCTGGTGCAGACATGCATGGGGTGCTCAGAGAAGGCATTCGTAAGGCGGTTGGCAGTGTGGTCTGTGTTCAACACTGGCATGGAGGACTTGTAGGGTACCACACTGGTTGTATGATGTGTGTGGTTTGTTGTGGAGAGGTCATCACTGAGGTCCCCCATGCCGGTGTTGGGTGCAGGATGTGGATGACCAGTGGATCCACTATATGGTCTGGCATCACCATTGAGGGCTGTACATCCTGTGTGGGGCATATCCTCACCATGTGTGATGGGCAGAACTGTTAGACATCCGCCCCTAGTGTGTATGGTGCATGGCTGTTTAACAGTGGCCAGGTGTGAGAACACCTGGGACCGGTGGCGTTGGGTGTTGTGCCATGGGTAATGTTCCCAGTCTATGTATGGGTGGTTGCTGTCACCCAATACGGTGCTGTTGTGAGAGCATGCACACTCACCAGTGTCCTCAGGACATCTGTGCAGGTATCCTGTGTTTGGGAGTGTGGTCTGTAGCATGCAACAAACTGTATGCCAGTCCTACCCATGGTTAATTGCACCTAGATATTCCCGCTGCAGCGGCCATGTCTGTGGCATGGCGGGTTGCTATTGTGTGGCTGGACACACACGGCGGTCCACATTCTGCCACCCATGCCGTCGCACCATGTGTATGCATGTCTGCTCTGTGCGAGTCTAAGTGTCTGAGCATGCCCAGTAGGCAGCTGTGTAGATAGACACACAGCACAGTGCACACCGCGCCCGACTGCAGTTATACCCGGGTGCATGCCTGTATCCCGCCATAGCGGCCACGTCTGTGGCATGGCCAGGTTGCTGTTGTGTGGCTGGACACACGGCCGGTCCACATTCTGCCACCCATGCCGTCGCACCATGTGTATGCATGTCTGCTCTGTGCGAGTCTAAGTGTCTGAGCATGCCCAGTAGGCAGCTGTGTAGATAGACACACAGTACAGTGCACACAGCGCCGCGACTGCGTTGATACCCGTGAGCATGTCTGTCTCCCTTTGCAACGCTGGGTGTGGGAGGCATGGCCAGTACACCGCCGGGGTACACGACAGTCGTCACCGATGTCTGCTACTATGCGTGTAGCCATGGCCAATGGCATCCTGCATAGATATGGTGACCATACAGGTGACACATGTGTGGCTGTCATGCCACATTGGCTGCCTACATCCTGCCGCGGATGCCCTCTCATAGGGTGAACTGACATGCGGTGCATCCCGTATTCCTGTCGTGATGTACTGATCAGTAGTTACTTGGTATTCCCGACTGCAGCACTAGCGTGTTACTGTCGGCGACCTTGGGATGGTAACAGGCTGCGTGACTGCGCACTCTGACTTAATTCGATCGGGCATTGCCTCTGCAGATGATACCACCCGTGGGGTATGCCTCCTGACAGCGCTGTGCTCAGTAAACCCGGTAGCGCGTTCTGTAAATGCTTCATACTGTAGTGAGTTCATGTAGATAGGCGTAGGTTCGGCTCCCGGCCCTTCCGTGTGTGTGTGTGTGTGTGTGTGTGTGTGTGTGTGTGTGTGTGTGTGTGTGTGTTTCCAGCTGCCTCTGCGAATGAACATGCTTTTAGATGCTCCGCAACACATACCTTGGCTATTGCCAGCTATTGTCTTGCGGGTGATGTCACCAGCCTAGAAGTATGCCTCTGACAGCGCTGTGCTCAGTAAACTCGATAGCGCGTTCTGTAAATGCTTCATACTGTAGTGAGTTCATGTAGATAGGCGTAGGTTCGGCTCCCGGCCCTTCCGAGTGTGTGTGTGTGTGTGTGTGTGTGTGTGTGTTTCCAGCTGCCTCTGCGAATGAACATGCTTTTAGACGCTCCGCAACACATACCTTGGCTATTGCCAGCTATTGTCTTGCGGGTGATGTCACCAGCCTAGAAGTATGCCTCTGACAGCGCTGTGCTCAGTAAACTTGATAGCGCGTTCTGTAAATGCTTCATACTGTAGTGAGTTCATGTAGATAGGCGTAGGTTCGGCTACCGGCCCTTCCGTGTGTGTGTGTGTGTGTGTGTGTGTTTCCAGCTGCCTCTGCGAATGAACATGCTTTTAGACGCTCCGTAACACATACCTTGGCTATTGCCAGCTATTGTCTTGCGGGTGATGTCACCAGCCTAGAAGTATGCCTCTGACAGCGCTGTGCTCAGTAAACTTCGATGGCGTTCTGTAAATGCTTCATACTGTAGTGAGTTCATGTAGATAGGCGTAGGTTCGGCTCCGGCCCTTCAGTGTGTGTGTGTGTGTGTGTGTGTTTCCAGCTGCCTCTGCGAATGAACATGCTTTTAGATGCTCCATAACACATACCTTGGCTATTGCCAGCTATTGTCTTGCGGGTGATGTCACCAGCCTAGAAGTATGCCTCTGACAGCGCTGTGCTCAGTAAACTCGATAGCGCGTTCTGTAAATGCTTCATACTGTAGTGAGTTCATGTAGATAGGCGTAGGTTCGGCTCCCAGCCCTTCCGAGTGTGTGTGTGTGTGTGTGTTTCCAGCTGCCTCTGCGAATGAACATGCTTTTAGGCGGCACAACACATACCTTGGCTATTGCCAGCTATTGTCTTCGGGTGATGTCACCAGCCTAGAAGTATGCCTCTGACAGCTGTGCTCAGTAAACTTCGATGGCGTTCTGTAAATGCTTCATACTGTAGTGAGTTCATGTAGATAGGCGTAGGTTCGGCTCGGCCCTTCGAGTGTGTGTGTGTGTGTGTTTCCAGCTGCCTCTGCGAATGAACATGCTTTTAGGCGCCAACACATACCTTGGCTATTGCCAGCTATTGTCTTCGGGTGATGTCACCAGCCTAGAAGTATGCCTCTGACAGCGCTGTGCTCAGTAAACTTCGATAAGCGTTCTGTAAATGCTTCATACTGTAGTGAGTTCATGTAGATAGGCGTAGGTTCGGCTCCGGCCCTTCTGTGTGTGTGTGTGTGTGTGTTTCCAGCTGCCTCTGCGAATGAACATGCTTTAGGCGGCAACACATACCTTGGCTATTGCCAGCTATTGTCTTGCGGGTGATGTCACCAGCCTAGAAGTATGCCTCTGACAGCGCTGTGCTCAGTAAACTCGATAGCACGTTCTGTAAATGCTTCATACTGTAGTGAGTTCATGTAGATAGGCGTAGGTTCGGCTCCCGGCCCTTCCGAGTGTGTGTGTGTGTGTTTCCAGCTGCCTCTGCGAATGAACATGCTTTTAGACGCTTCGCAACACATACCTTGGCTATTGCCAGCTATTGTCTTGCGGGTGATGTCACCAGCCTAGAAGTATGCCTCTGACAGCGCTGTGCTCAGTAAACTCGATAGCGCATTCTGTAAATGCTTCATACTGTAGTGAGTTCATGTAGATAGGCGTAGGTTCGGCTCCCGGCCCTTCCGAGTGTGTGTGTGTTTCCAGCTGCCTCTGCGAATGAACATGCTTTTAGGCCGCAACACATACCTTGCCTATTGCCAGCTATTGTCTTGCGGGTGATGTCACCAGCCTAGAAGTATGCCTCTGACAGCGCTGTGCTCAGTAAACTCGATAAGCGCGTTCAGTAAATGCTTCATACTGTAGTGAGTTCATGTAGATAGGCGTAGGTTCGGCTCCCGCCCTTCCGAGTGTGTGTGTGTGTTTCCAGCTGCCTCTGCGGAGGAACATGCTTTTAGGCGCTTCAAAACACATACCTTGCCTAACAGCGGCCATTCCTGCGGTTGTTGCCACCCACCTGTACATGTGCCTCTGCTAGTGCTGTACCGGTGGTCCACGTAGTGCATACCATACCTGTGTTATGCGTTTGTGCGGTTGGGTATGTGGGGTGTTGTCAATCACCATCGTGCCACATGTGTGTGTGTGTCAGGCTCCCAGCTGCATGGGTTCATCGGTATGGCTTTGAGGTTACGGAACACCCATAACCTGGCGCCATCCTTGTGTTTGTGGATGGCGGGGCGCGCTTCGTGTACTGTTTGTGTGCTTGTTCTGGTCGGCGACCTCTGTAGCGTGTTCTCCACGTGCACCCTACTATGGTGTGGTGGGGTGCTGCTGTGTACATTACACTCACGGGCGGGCCTGCGGATGTGTCCGTCTGTATCTCTTTCTTTGTATATCTATGTACCTATGTTGTGGACGTACCTCTGCTCTACCATGGACAGCTGTCTTCCCCATGTATCGCATATTTGCGGCTGACACATATAACTGTGATGCGTTGCATATCCACACATTGTCCATGCACCGTCCGTATTCCAGAACACCTCATAGACATCTGCTGGATTACGTGGCAGACACCTATTCTTGCTGTCCTGACACTGTACCCATACACGACATACACCTTGTGTGTACTTGCCTATTTATGGTGTGTGTATGTCTAACTGTGCTGTATGCATGGCCGTGTGTGTGTCCCGCTATAGCCATGTGTGCAGCTGTCGCCACTATGGGTATCCTTGTGGACCGCTGCTACATGTGCACGTCTGCACATACCTGCAGACTGTACTACCCCTCTGACGGCAGCAGCCTTAGATCGGCTGCTGCCCTAGGCTGTGGGGCTACATGGTGCATGCCACCACAACACATGGTGCACCCATCTTGGTATACCTACGTGACATGCCTACTAGACAGGTGGCCCTACTAGAGCGGCGCCCTGGGCAGCCGCAGGATTGGCGTATGCCTACGGCCGGCTATGGGCACATCACAAGGCATACATCTACATTCGGTGTTTTACGACGTCTAGATTATAACACCACAGGAGGGACCTCCTCAGCTATGCTGACGAATGCGGATGTAGATAGATTAGTAGGTGGAGGGTTGGCCACACACCAGGGCTGCCCGATGGATAACTGCTGAGGCATCTTTTGAGAGGCAGGTGGAGCAAACACCCGTAACGGGAATGTAGTGTAGATACAGATGTAGGGTTAACATACATTTGTCAACTCTGTCAGTTCTGTACCATTGTATTACAGTGATATACTATGCATATCTTCCATATACATTGTTAGGTCTTCGATTGTTGAGGATTCGGCATAGTACAATATCATACTACGGAAAAACGGAAAAACTGCAAAACTGTGAAAAACAAACAAACCAGCAACCTGCGGCAAGAATAGTCCCCGTAGTTGGACACAACACAAGTCTTCTTAACGTTTAAACAGTTTATTAAAACATGCAACGTTTTCGTTGCTTTCACAACTTCTTCAGAAAAAAGCAAATTGTAAGACTGTTCACAATCAACAATGTGAGTTTTAAAAACTCGTTAAATCTCACATTGTTGATTGTGGCTAGAATTTTTTTCTGAAAAGTGGCTAAAACGTTGCATAAATAATAAACTGTTTAAAGCATCACGGGAACTTAATATGCAACTGGTTAATGCATTGTTGTTTTCATAATCTAATATCATGTATCACGTGTGTTCATAGGATGCTTTCTGAGATGTTGACGTGTGTGTGTCGTTAGCAGTGCGTCTGTGCTTTCTATGCTGTGGCTACATGTTCATTGTTCGCATAGAAAGTGACAAATGGAAGTGTAAGGGTGGATATTTAAAGCCTGGATGCTTCCATGTTATGTGTAAGTCTCACGGGGACTACGGGTGATAGCGCATACATGTCTATGAAGAACCTTTGGATACCATATGTGACCTGTCGTGGACGAAATGTTTACGTTGACTGTTCCATCTACCTATGTGTGACATTGTTTGTGGCCATAGGGTGCCAGCGAGTCTTTATTGTTGATTAGGTGTTTTCCATGGTCAATTGACATCAATCCTATGAATTCACTGAAGGATGTCTTTCATTGGTGGGAACGCCATAGTTTGACCATCGTATGTCTTTCCCAGCTGACGTTGATATTGTGCCATTGGTATGGTTCCACAGGTCACCCATCTGTTCCGCTGTATGGGCGTGTGATCCCCATTTATGTGCTGGCAGATTGAGTGCTGTATGCGCGGTATCTGCCAGCGGTCTGGCTTTGTATGGGGAGTGTCTACTGTAGTCCCTATCTGTATTTCCTGGGTTATGCCTTGCAACAGCTGTGGGATTCCCCCAGGTTTGCAGCTATGGGTGCCATCTTGGCGTACGTTTGTCCATCCATGGGAACTGCCTACTGGACACTAGTATAGGGCTGTACACATTTCACAGCTGCATTCTGCATTTTCGGTGGATGATTGGCATTATTAGTGCGGGTATGCGCATATGCCATGCCCGTCCCTCACCGCGAGGCGGGACAACGAATCATCTGCCAATCCACGCGAGACCCATTTTGCATACCCACGATCCCATGTCTGCAACCCTCGACAGTACCCATTGCACATCCTTGATGTGTGCGGGAATGGGATGTGAAGGCATGTCTATGGGCGCAGCAACCTGGGGAGTCCTATCCATATGTCCTGCATTTCATGGACACTTGTCATCACCCTTGAACACGCTTGTGGTGCATATATCTACCTGTGCCATAGTCACGGCTGTCACCTCTTCTGGGTCACACGATCGCAGCCTGTTGCCAACACGTAAGGAGAAATTTTTGGGTCCTACAATGGACACCGATGTGCATATGTAAAGTGTAGAACATGTTGGACTGTGTCCATTCGGCCAGTGGGTTTGACTGCCGCTGTATGTTCCCCAGTCGCGGATGTCTGTTTGCCTACCCATATTATGTAGTGCTACGGAACCCGTGTCCTTCCACAATTAACCCATATGGTGTTACTGTAGTACTGCAAGTTGGCAACTGCTTTAAGTCATCCTCAGAGGTCCCATTGTGAACTATCCGCCACTGTATTGTCATTATAACACAGCTGGTACATGTAGAACCTATTTATTCATGAAAGGATGTTATTTATGGGTGGGAACGCCATAGTTTAACCATGCTATGACCTTCCTAGTTGACGTTGTTGGTGTGCCATTAATATGTGTTCCACAGGTCGCCCGTATGTTCCGCGGAGTGGAAGCGGGTGATCCCCATATACTTGCTAGCAGCTTGGTTGCTGTGTACGCCGGGATTCGCATGGCAGGATAGATTGCTATGGGGTGTGTCTACTGTTGTTTCCATCTGTATTTCCTGTGTTATGCCTTACTACAGCTGTGTGATTCCACCAGGTTTGCTATTATGGGTGCCATCTTGGCCGTACGTTTGTCCATCCTTGGGAAATGCCTACTGGACACTGGTGTAGGGCTGTACCCATTTCACAGCTGCATGTAGCATTCTCCGGTGGATGATTGTCATTATTGGTGGGGGTAAGGCATGTTCTGTACCCACATCCCTCCCACGGGGCGTGACAATGGATCATCTGCCAATCATCTCCGACACCCATTTCTGCATACCCACAATCTCATGGCTGCAACCCTCAACAGTACCCATTGCAAATCCTCCATGTGTGCGGGAATGGGATGTGGACGCACATCTGTGGACTCAACAATCTGTGGATTTCTGTGCATATGTCCCGCATTTCATGGACAGTTGTCATCAACCTTGAACACGCTGGCGGTGCATATATGTAGCTGTGCCGTAGTCACGGCTGTAGTTCATCTTGGTCTTCCGCTCGCACCCGGTTGGCGTTGCAAAAGGATAAATTTTTGGGTCCTACAATAGACACAAATGTGCATATGTAAAATGTAGAACATGTGGGACTGTGTCCATCTGGCCAGTAGTTGTGACCGCTGCTGTATGTTCCCCAATCGCGGATGTGTGTTTGAATACACATATTATGTTGTGCTACGAAACCCATGTTCTACTACGATTAACCCAAATGGTATTGATGTAATGCTGCAGGTTGGCAACTGCTTTAAGTAATCCTCAGAAGGCCCAGTAGGACATATACGCCACTGTATTGTCAATATAACACAGCCAGAACATGTATACCCTATTTATTCATTGAAGGATGTTCATTATATCTTGGGGAGCCAGTGTTGAAACATCCTATGACCTTCCTAGTTGAAGTTGTTAGTGTGCCATTAGTATGTGTTCCACAGGTCGCCCATTTGTTCCGCAGTATGGAAGCGAGTGATCTTCATGTTGTTGCTGGCAGATTGAATGCTGTATGCGCGGTATTTGCGCCGGTCTGACTTTGTATGGGGAGTGTCTACTGTAGTCCCTATCTGTATTTCCTGTGTTATGCCTTACTGCAGCTGTGTAATTCCAGCAGGTTTCCAGTTATAGGTGCCATCTTGGTCGTACACTTGTCCATCCATGGGAATTGCCTACTGGACACTGATATAGGGCTGTACACATTTCACACCTGCTTTTAGCATTATCCAGTGGATGCTTTGCATCATTAGTGGGGAGTAAGGCACGTGCTATACCCACATCCCTCCCACGGGGCGGGACAACGGATTATCTGCCAAACAACACCGAGCCCCATTTTTGCATACCCAGGATCCCATGGCTGCAACCCTCCACGGTACCCATTACATATCCTTCATGTGTGAGGGACTGGGATGTGGACGCACTTCTATGGACACTACAATCTGGGGATTTCTGTTCATATGTCCTGCATTTCATGGACAGGTGTCATCAACCTTAAACACGCTGGTGATGCATATGTCTAGCTGTGCCGTAGTCACGGCTGTCACTCTGTCTGGGTTGATCGCAGCTGGTCGATATTGCGAACGGAACAATTTTTGGAGTCCTACAATGGACACCGATGTGCATATGTAAAGTGTAGAATGTGTTGGACTGTTACCATCTGGCCAGTGGTTTTGACTGCTGCTGTATGTTCCCCAATCGCGGATGTCTGTTTGACTACCCATATTATGTATTACTTGGCCTATCTATATCCACGTGCCAGTAAGCGGAAATACAGCAAACCTTGAGTCCTGCTCATCTTCATAAAAGACATTATTGAACATATATCAGGCCAAAACAGACAATGACAAAAACGATACACTCCACAGTCAAAAGATACTGAGCTCTTTCACCCACTAACATGGGGCATCGTCGGAGTATGAAATACATTACATAGTCGTCCCTTATACACTTCCTTCAGAGTCATTTTAAAGTCAATTAATCAATAAACCTGCTCATAGTTAAGTGGACAGTGCTCCAAGTCTTGATGATAACGTGACATATACAAATCAGTGTTGCATACATTACTTAATGGAAACAATAATACAACAACAATGTGTTAATATAAATACAATATTGGTCAATACAATCAGTATGTGTAGTGTGTATAATTGTTGCATTACGATTCCAAAGCATGGAATCAATAAGTACAATTTAAGCATAGTTTGTATAAATATGAATGTAAATGAGTCACAATGTTACATATGAATATGACTGTATTATAACTATATCAATATGAAATGGAATAAACTGTAGTTGTTTACATCTTGTTTCCAAGTGACAAATCTATGTCCATGCGTCATATATACGGGCCGTCGGACTGCTGTGTGTAGATATGTACATGTGAACCCCTCGTTTCATACCTTTCTTTGTTACTGTCTGTGGATTACCTGTGTACACACATCAATTACCATGCCATACCTTTCCACTCTACAGGTTCTGGCATGGTGTATGGCTGGTTGGCCCTTAATCTTGCTGTATGTTACATTGACCAGTGTCTATCTGGCAATACGCTGGCGTGTCATGTGTGACCTTCTTGCTACTTTAGGGACCTGATCCCATAATTGTGCCGTGCTTCCACTGGCCATATATCTGTCTGTCATCTGGGATCTGTGTGTAACCGGTCCTTTCAGGACACTTTCTATTGTTGTACTTCTTTGGTTACATATATAGGTACTTTGGTATGTTGTGCTATTATTGTGTGGAGAATTTCTCCACGGGCCTCTGCTGACACTGGACATATATCCAGCTAGCCTAGCCCGGTCAACAAGTGTGAGCCAACTGAGCATGATCGTGCGGGGCACCTTCTGACTAGTGGGTCGGGTTACTGATGCATAACCGTCATCAATCCATACTACTGACACATCGTTATTCTATCCACATTCTATGTTTGTCTCATCACATAGCGTGTGTTTCTCACTATTTCTAGCGGTACTTTACATGGCATTGCCGATTCCATACTTTCAGAGGCTGACATTTATGAGACATGTCTGGTTGGCGTGGAGGACACATCCTTAACCTTCCCTGCTTGAGTGGATCACACCGCACGCACACTCACATTTCCTAATTGTGGAGTTCTGGCACAGGCGCACATGCATATCCGTATTCTGTTTATATATGTTTACTGGGTCTGTGTGGTTCGTGGTGTGTGTTAGTTGTGACTATTCGGTAACATATCTCTGATCCGGTTGTGGGGCGTGTGCAGAAACGCACCCACCTTTATACATGTAACAGTCTTTGCAGCATGGGCGCATTACGTACACATTCACATGTATATGTTCTATAGTCGTAATTCAAAGCGGGACTGCATTCACGTTTGCGGTTACTGTGACCACTACCGTTAGCTGTTGGTCTCATTAATATGCATACCCATGGTACTTAGCTACATTTACATATCCCCCACCCCACCCCGCACTCACGCCGCGTCACAGGCATCCATTCCTGCTGGGAAAGGTGCGGTACTACATGTTAAACATTCCTTATTCCCTCCGCTCATGGCCCAGGATGCATATGTCGTGACGCAGGGATGTTCAGATCTGGTGCTTATATCCCCTAGGCATACAGGCCTTGATTGTCAAGTGTTCCTGTGGTGCTTTGTGTTTGGTCTTGTCCGCCCAGTGTGCGGAACTGCCCTGACCCGTTCTGAATGTTAGATGAGTCACATGGGCGCGGTTTGTCCGTGTCTATGGTACCATACCCCCATTATTCCTAACACGTGTGCTGATTAGCGGTGTACCCGTTGTAGATCTTCTTATACTAATTGCATGGATGGTGAGCGGACCTATTTCTATTACTAACCCTCGGTATGTATAACCTGTGTCGCTATATTACATGGGTTTAACATTAGCGTGGCGGCTTTCACTGAGCCACAGACATGTCCGTTGCTTAGTTTGGGCGGTTCGCTCTGCTACACACATTTAACATGGCGGAACAGGTTGAACAACTCAACATGGGGACATCGGGCTCTCCGTCGCTGTTTAGTATTGAATCGCTATGTTGACTTTGTTTCACAGGGCGAGACAGTGTCGACATTGGTAACGGACATCTCGCGCGATACGTCCGCACGCCCCGAGTGCCGTATGTCTGCGTTTGGGCGGCGGACAGGCATTATGCTGTGCCATTATGTCTGGGAATATGGTTTCTTTCCATAGATGATATGGCATACTAGCAATGACCAGCGTCTGGGTGTGGGTACTGCTGTATTTACCACGGCAAGAGTGGCCTTAGGTTAAGTGGTGCCCTAGGCAGAAGGACTCCATGGTGCCACCGCCCACATCACCGCTACCCCCTCCTGGTCTACCTACACCAAATAAAGGCTGGGAAGGT